>NC_056749.1:31375351-31558951 GCF_019279795.1 Protopterus annectens
GTACTGACATAGAGGGTTTTGAAATAGATGAAAATACAACATCCAAAATTCAACTTTTTGCAGATGATGTTCTAATTACATCAGCAGGATCTAATTCTTCTATGCAGTCTCTATTTGATAACATGATGAATTTTAAAAGTATTTCTGGTTTAATATTCAATGAAGAAAAAACTAAAATACTACCTATATATACACGAAAAAATATTCTCATTAGTGATTTTACTAAATATGTACCCAATTCAGGTCAGATAACTTATTTAGGTATAATACTATCTAAAGATATTAAATCTATTATATATAATAATTATAATACCTGTTTTCTTAATATACAAAATCTTTTTAATACCTGGAATAATATAGCAATAACCCACGCCTGGGTGTGGGTAATGCTACATTTACCCATGGTTGGAGTGGTTTGGTCCTGAGGGCGAAGCCCGAGGGACCAAACAAAGCCAACCATGGGTAAATTTAGCATTACCCACACCCAGGCGTGGGTTATTGCTATATATGACATTATTTAAGAAAAGAAACTATTACTTTTCTTAAATAATGGCATAGTATAATGCCTGTTTGCTGCCCTTCCGCAGATGTCTGGCATCTGCGGCAGTTCTGATGTACTGCACGCCTGCGCAGTACATCAGAGCTGTGAGCAAAAGCAAAGGAGAAAGCAAGATCTCCGTTGCTTTTTTTTAGTGTCTCGCTATGTTAAATGAGTTTAACATAGCGAGACAGTTTTAAAATAAGCAACGGACATCTCCGTTCTTATTTTAAAACTGTCTCGCTATGTTAAACTCATTTAACATAGCGAGACATAAAAAGCGGAGATCTTCTTTCTCCGTTGCTTTTAAAAACTGTCTCGCTATGTTAAATGGGTTTAACATGGCGAGACAGCTTTAAAATAAGCAACGGAGATCTCCGTTGCTTATTTTAAAGCTGTCTCTCTATGTTAAACCCATTTAACATAGCGAGACAGTGTTTTAAAAAAATGAGTTATACTAATGGAAAAAAGTCCGGGCGACCGGACCTTTTTCCATTAGTATAACTCGATTTACAACGGGCACGCTGGCCAATCAGCGTGCACGTTTGGGGGGGTCATGGTATAATATGTTTTTTACTATGGAGGAGAGACTTACAATTATTAAAATGATAATATTCCCCATGATTTTATACTTAATACAATCAATAATACTTCCACCTACAAAAATAATTATCAAGAAACTGAACACACTAATGTTAAATTTCTTATGGGCACCTAATAGACCTAGGATTGCATTAAAGAAACATACTAATAGCTGGTCTCAAGGGGGTATTTCTTTTCCAGACTTTAATTTATATACTATCTCTTCTATTGTAAAAGTTATTACTTTATTAATAGGTCAGTCATATGTCACAAAATGGAAAGATTATTGGGAGCTAATTAGTATACACTTCATGAAAATCTCCTTAACACATAAAAATATGATTGTAAATAACTCCATGTTATGGTTACTAAAGGAATTTTGTACTTCACCTATTACACCTAAACATATGGTTTGCTACCCATTAAATATTATTATTAGTTATCGTAACTTTATATTCATGCACCCTAAGTATAGGGAATGGAATTTTATTGTATTTCCTATAATGTATACTCAGGGTATGCTTTTGTCATCTACATCTGAAGGAACTCATTTAGCTATAGATAATGATCTAAAGTACTGGTATCAGTTGATATCTGATAATAAAGTTAAAAATCTAGATCTCTTAAAACAAGAATTTGATCTAAGAGAAACTTGCTGGTTAGAGGTTCAGACCTTTAGACAACATCTCATTAATAAAATAGATTTAATGTCTATAACTGTTAAAGAATCTATTCCAACACTGATTGATTACTTGATATTAAATTTACAACATAAAGTTTCTGATAAAGGTAAACTTTCATACATACATAAAGTTATCAGACAAGAAACTTTTTACAGTGTAGATTAATACTGGAATTATTTCACTTCTATTAATGGGGACCCACCAAATCAACAAGATAAACAATATATATTGGAATCTGCTTATAGAACTACGTCTTCCATTGTCTGGAGACTTTATACATGGAAATTTTACATAGATCTTTTTATACACCTTTGATGATGAATAAAATAAATAATAAAGATAATCTATGTAAGAGATGTAATGTAGAAATTAATGCTGACTGGGCTCATATGTTTTATGACTGTATAAAATTGAAAGAATACTGTAAGTCAATTAATGAATTTTTGCAGGCTCTTTTTACAGATAATTTCATTATTTCTAAATCTCTTATATTATTCAACACACCTGTACCTCAAAGCGTTAAAACGGTTAAGCTTCCCTTGTTATGGTCTATTCTAGCAGTGGCTAGGAAAATAATAACTAGAAATTGGATTTCAGATACACCTCCTTCGTTCAATGAATTTAAAAATGTTATGAATATAGTGTGCCATATGGAAATAAACACAATTAGGACTAGAACAAATAGAAAAACATCTTATTTTATTGTATGGGATAATTTACAAAATTTGTTAAAAAAATTTTAATTTCAATAGCATGGTATTTTAGTTTAATTAATTGATCTGATTGTAGTGGATGTCTTTGTAAATACTTTAGTTGTTTTGTTGAATATTATAATAATACCTATTTTTAATTACTTGTATAAAATTGTTATGATATTTCTCTTATATGTTAAAACAATAAACCTGTTTTGAAAAAAAAAAAAACCTCTCGCCACATATCCATACTAATAAAATGAGTACTTTAAACCCCCACCACCTATCCATACCAATAAAACAGGGACATCAAACCCCCCACCACTTATCCATACCAATAAAATGAGCTTGTCAAATCCACCACCACCTATCCATAGCAATAACACAAGCACATCAAACCCCACCACCACATAACCTTTCCAATAAAATGAGTACATCAGACCACTCACTACCTATCCATACCAATAAAATGAACTCCTCAAAGCCACCTTCATCTAACCACACCAATAAAATGAACCCCTTAAACCTGCCAAACACTTAACCATGCCAATTAAATGACAACATCAGCCCCCACACCAGCAATCTAAACCAATAAATGAGCACATCAATCTTCCACCACCTATCCATACCAATAAATGAACACATCAAACTTCCACCACCTATCCATACCAATAAAACAAGCACATCAAAGCCCCCCACCACCTATCCGTACCAATGAACGAGCACATCAAATTTCCACCACCTATCCATACCAATAAAACGAGCACATCAAAACCCCTCCAGCATGTATTCATACCAACAAAACAAACATATTGTTAAGAGAAAAAGTTTTAAAACATACTGTTATTTGTCTTTTTCCTCTTCTTGCAAAGTGAACATGTTTGTTGAACATTTGTTGGGATATGCCTATCAAAGATGGGCCTCATCTGTGAACAAAATGCAGCATTGCTTATGAACCTGAATAATATTTGTTTTCTGCATTTCAGAATAAAGAGACTTGGTTAAGCCTGGGATAAGGACGCACGGCCAAGTAAGAGTTAATTTACTGAAGCAGGCTGTGTGTCCTGGAAAATTTGAGCTACCATTGTTGAACTGAACATTCTATACTTCTTGAACATTCTGTACTAACTGTTGGTTTGAGGTAATCTTTGATAAACATGTTTACCACAGGTGTTTTTTCATAGCCAGCTGTCAACGGTCAGAAATGTAACAAAAAGTTGTTTTGCTTGCAGTATAAAAGTTGATGTCAGTAAACAAGTTGACCAGAGGAGATCATCTTGGCCAACATGCTGTGTAATCTGGTTAGCTACTAATAAAGAAGTTTTTCATCACCTGAGGCAGATGTGACTTGTTTGAATTTTTCTTCTGACACATAACCAGCCCTACCCACACTTATCCTACTAATAAAACAAGTATATCAAACTCCACCATGTCTGATCCATGTTAATAAAATGAGCACATCCAAACCTCTCACCACATATCCATGCTAATAAAATGAGTACTTTAAACCCCCACCACCTGTCTACACCAATAAAATGAGCACATCAAACCCCTCACCACCGATCCATACCAATAAAACGGGCATATCAAACTACTCTATCACCTATCTATACTACTAATAAAACGAGCAGTTCAAACCCCCTCATCTATCCATACCAATACAATGAGCACATCAAACAACCCTACCACCTATCCATACCAGTAAAAAGAGCATGTCAAACCCACCACCGCCTATCCATACCAATAAAATGAGCACATCAAACCCCCACCACCTAACCTTACCAATAGAATAAAGACATCAAACACCATTACCACCTATCCATATCAATAAAACAAGCACATCAGCCCCCAGTACCTATCCATTCTAATAAAAATGAGCACATCAAATCCTTCACCACATATCCATACCAATAAAACAAACACCTCAAAACAACCACCACCTATCCATACCAATAAAACGAGCACATCAACCCCCCCCCACCTTTTGATACCAATAAAATGAGCACATCAAACCCCTCATCACCTGTCCATGCCAATAAAATGACCACATCAAACCCTTCGCCACCTATTCATACCAATAAAATGAGCACATCAAATCCCTCCACCACTTATCCATGCTAATCAAACGAACACATCAAATTGCACAATCGCCTATACATACCAATAAAACAAGCATATCAAAGCCCCACCATCTATACATACTAATAAAATGAATACATCACACACCTCACCACCTTTCTGTACTAATAAAATAACCACATCAAACCCCTCCATCACCTAACCATACCAATAAAATGAGCACATCAATCCCACACCACCAAACCATACCAATAAAATCAGCACATCGAACCCTACCACAACCTATCCATGCCAATAAAATGAACATATCAACCCCCCAGCTCCTATCCATAACAATAAAACAAGTACCTCAAACCTTCACCGCTTATCCATAGCAATAAAATAAGGAAGACAAATCACCACCTATCCATATGAATAAAATAATCACATCAAACCCCCCCACCACCGATTCATACTGATAAAATGAGCACATCAAACCCCCCACCACCCATCTAAGCTAATAAAACAAGCACATCAATTCCTCCCACCACCTATCCATACCAATACAATGAGTATATTAAACTCTCACCACGTATCCAAACCAATAAAACAAGCACATCAAACCCCTCAGCACCTATCCATACCAATAAAATGAGCACATCAATCCCCATAACCTCCTATCCATACTACTAGAATAAGCACATTAAACCCCCAACACGTATCCATACCAGTAAAATAAGCACATCAAACTCCCCACCTCCTATGTGTACCAATAAAGCGAGCATAGCAAACCCCCCTACCACCTAACCATAGCAATAATATGAGCAGATCAAACTCCTACTACCTAATAGTACCAATAAAACAAGGATGTCAAACCCCTCACCTCCTGTCCATACCAATACAATGAGGACATCAAACCCCCCACTATCAATACCAATAAAATGAGCACATCAAACCCCACCCCCAGCTATCCATACCAATAAATTGAGCACATGAAATCCCACTACCATGTATCCATGCGTATAAAACGAGTTCATCTAACTTTCCCATGACCTATCCACCTATCCATACTAATACAACTAGTACATTAAACCCCACCACTAAGCCTCTGCAGAAGTATACCAATCATCAAAGATAACTTCGTACCACTGTGAAATAGTCACAAGAAGTGCCTACATACAAAGTGACTCAAACTTCATATGCACCCACTTTTAGACACTGATGAGGCATCAATACAGGATGTTAACTGCCAAAACTGCTGATTTCACACTGCAGTAGGAGTGGCTCATGCCCTCAGAATTTCAGCTTCATTGGTAACTCCACATTCTTTCTTGAACCTGGCTTCAACAAGTTACATTTTTTGTTACAGCTCACAGTCAGGCTCAAAACTGGTATCTGTGTGTGAGAGATAGAGGCACAAAAATCTTTCTGTACCTGTGGCGGGCATCTTATCAGGCCAGGCTGGATGAGGTTGATGAAGGTCCATTCAAGAACACCTACATCTGATTGAGCTGGAGGATACCCAGGTGTGGAGAAGAGTGCAGGCAGGGGTATGATTATCTGCAGAGAAGACATTATAGTAAATATGACTACCTCATCATTCCTTTTATATATATATAAAGCTAATATGGGGGTTAGAGAGCTCCTGATGTACTTATAGGTCAAGACTTTTGCCATATAAATATGGATTCACTTCAATTCACTGAACTTTCAATTCACTGACTTTCATTTCACTGACACCATTTCACTGAAATTCATTTCACTGAAACTTCATTTCACTGAAAGTTCATTTCACTGACAAGTATTATTACAAAGTAAATGGAATATGCCCCCTTCCCCACTCTAGTGCGACCCTGGAGTTAGAATATATAGTTAGGGGGGTGTGGGGGGGTTACCCCCTAACTATATATTCTAACTCCAGGGTCGCACTACAGTGGGTAAGGGGGCATATTCCATTTTATTGCTAATAATAGTTGTCAGTGAAATGAACTTTCAGTGAAATGAAGTTTCAGTGAAATTAATTTCAGTGAAATGGTGTCAGTGAAATGAAAGTCAGTGAATTGAAAGTTCAGTGAATTGAAGTGAACCCATATATGGATATATATATATATATATATATATATATATATATATACGGTTCCCATTCAGAAGCCTGAAACATCATAAGCCTGAAAATCAAAATCCTGAAACCAAAAGCCTGAAAATTCAGAATCCTGAAAACTCAAAATCCTGAAAGCCCAAAATCCTGAAAGACCAAAATCCTGAAACTCAAAATCCTGAAAACACAAAATAGACATACTGATGTCATTGTGGCTTTGCTATTGTTAGCCCTGTGGTGTTAGGTCATGTGTTGGGGTCAGGTAAGTGTGCGGTTGATTTTATGTTATGGTTAGGGGCGGTTTAAGTGAGTTAGGGTTAGGGCGCAGGTTAGGCATGTATGCAATAGTGACAAATATTGGGGTTAGGGGCGGTTTAAGTGAGTTAGGGTTAGGGCGCGGGTCAGGTGAGTGTGCGATAGTGACGGACCTTAGGGTTAGGGTTAGGGTCAGGGTCAGTTGGTAGATATTAGTGTCTTTATAGTAACATATTAGCATTATTTGTGTTTTCAGGATTTTGAGTTTCAGGATTTTGGTCTTTCAGGATTTTGGGCTTTCAGGATTTTGAGTTTTCAGGATTCTGAATTTTCAGGCTTTTGGTTTCAGGATTTTGATTTTCAGGCTTATGATGTTTCAGGCTTCTGAATGGGAACCATATATATATATATATATATATATATATATATATATATATATATATATATATATATATATAGATATATATTAAAATCTCTGAAGTGTTAGCTGATAGTGTGGAATTCCTCCAAGGTTTTATTTTCTTTGTGGATGTACTTGGTACTGCATTTTGTTAAGTGTAGAAAGCAAGTCCAATTTAATGTGAAGCATATAGCTACTGCAGTGGTGGGGGTGGGAGTGGGGTGAAGGAAGTATTGAATTACTGTTTGGACAAATTTTGCTACTGTGCTAGATTTGCAGTTAGTCCATTTTAACAAGGCCAGATTCATGCAGGTTGTGCTACTGGTGAAAGAAAAGAAGTAATAGCATTATAAATGAAAGAATATGCAAATTTTACAATCAAATAATAATAATAATAACAAGACAGCATGCCATTAACATAACCAGTTGCTTTCTCACTGATAAGGCTACATACTTCTTTCAGCCACATCCACTCCTGTATGAATTTAGCCTTTCTGAAATGGACATAATGCAAAGTTGCCATAGCAGCAAAGTCTTGACCTATAAGTACATCAGGAGCTCTCTAACTCCCAGCCCCACCCTAGTACATGGTGTTCATAAAAGAATCCCTTTCAGAAGATGTAACAATTAAATTTTACTTGCGATCCATTATTTAAACATTTTAAAGGTATATGTAACATCAGAAATGGAGTGTTCATTGCATAGTATTAATTTTAGCAAGCTGGATTGGCTTGCTGTTAGGTCCAAATCTGATTAATTTGTTTGATATAAACTGCAAAGAATGAGCTTGTATAAATTCATTAGACTTTGTTTTAACAGACCATCTTTATACTCTGTTTGACTCAGAGAACATATTGTAAATATGTGGGCTGAAAAATTTGTACAATTAAACATAACATTAAATCCACTTTCTTTGTAGTTTGCTTCCTTCTTCTATCGTCTCCAACCATGAACAACACACATCACAATGTAGAAACAGTGAGTGTAACAAAAGTCATCTGATCTGCTGCATGCATATAACGGTCCAAGAAGAGAAACCTAACACATCCATCCCAATTAGTTCTAGACAATAGCTGCACAGGATTTCAAGCATACTGCTCAACTGTCCAGATTGTCACAGAATGTCCAGATTTTTGCCTCATATTTTCTGGTCTGCTGCTCATAAAATTTGTGGTTTTCTGGATATTTATGTGCTCGTTTTATTGGTATGTCTTGGTGGTGGGAGTTTTATCAGTGAGGATTGAATTCACTATATAATAACAGCACTTGAGTTTCAGACTTCATATCCTTCAGAAGTGCATGTTAACACAAGACCTTTTTATTTTATAACTTTCTAAGTTTATAACAGCAGTATTTAAAATTTGTCCCTATTTTTGGAGCTTTGTTCCCCCATTATTTTTGGCTTTGTACAGAGGTTTTTTGTACGAAGAGGTTGAGAGCTATAATTTCAAGGTGGGTACAACTTGTATATGAACAAGAAACACTCCAGCTTCCTTAAAATGCTGATGTGTGGATCACATCCACTGTTGATTATGAGTCTTTAGATTTCTTTGTAGTGTCCTGCAATTCAAGAGGCTACCCTAATGGTAAAATATTTTATGGGGCCAGTGGTCTAAGAAGAAGGAAATGACTCCTGACTGAAGCAAAGGGTGTTAAACTGAAAGTCTTTGCTGTAGAGATATTAATTTTAAAACTGGAAACTTTAGAGAAGGTACTTATAACACAAATCCTATATTGCAGAGTGTCTGTAGCCTCTGACTTGGATAAAAGAATATCATCCGCATACAGTGTAACAGGGGAAAAGCATCTGGTCCAACAACCATCACAGTGCAGGCTATGATATCTGTCAGTCTTATGGGCATGGACTCCATAGTTAGCATGAACAGCTAGGAAAGGTGGGCACCCTGCCCTGTATAATGTCAAATTTAGAAATCTTAGAACTCGGTTTAATGCAGAGAAATGAGTCAGCAAGTAAAAATATCTCAGGCAAACCACATCCTCACAGTGCATAAAAATATCTACACAAAGTCTTATTAATATGTGCTTTTCTGCATCATGGCTTTGCAGAACAACAGGAATACTATTAGCTACCTCTTGTTTAGCAAACTGCTAGACCTGGTTCTCTTTTCTATTATATTCCAACCATCAGTGAAGCCAAGTAAATCTGAGTGAAAGTTATTTCCAGACACATATTTCAGTCTATCCACCCACATGGCCATATTCAGTGTGATCGATGCCTATAGAATTACACCATGTGAGGTATTTTCTTATTTTCAAAACTATAGAAATGCGAGTACATACCCATGAAGGTGGGGCAGGTCACCTCCAGTACAGGTAAAACTTCAACAACTGGTATAACACTGAAAAAGAAGACTGAGATAAATCTTACCACAGCTTTTCAGAAAAGTCATCAGGGACCTTTGCCTTCCCATTTTTCACTGTTCTAGCATCTGATGTACTGTTATTGGGTACACAGAGATACTAAATACTCGGGTTGCTCTAGAGATAGGTTTAGAAGTCCTATAACATGTATAAATGAAGTCCATTTTCCAGGATCATATAAAAGGGCCTGTCCCACATGGTTTTCCTGTGCTTCAAAATTTTCCATAACTTCTACAACTCATTTAGATTCATTCATGAGAGGCATGAATTTTTACCTTCTCGACAATGACTGCAAATATTTTGAAGTCACTGAGAAATTTTCACTGCCATCAAAAGTGGCAGCAGCTGTCACTGGATTAAGATTGCCATTGAAGGGTAATCTATGACGGCAAAATATTCATACAGCCATTCTCTTCATTACGGCACAAGTAAAGACATTCTGCCAAAACCCCTAACAAGCATCCTACTTAAAATGCATAAATACCATACTCAGCAGATGTAAGTGTCCTGGACTCCTCACTTGAGGTTTCCATGCAGTCAATAATAAATCTAGGCAGTTTACTATAAATTCCTTAAAGATGTGAAAGTGTAAAGGAGGTATTATCCTCAACACAGAGGTTTAATTAAGATACGCATCATCATAGAGAGGGAGCAGGGTAGCAGAGATGGGAGTTCTCCATCCCACTAAGGATACATGTTAGAAAAATATATAATAGTAATATGCATGCTTAGTGCATTCGAGGTTTAAAAGGGTTAATACATTTATTCTGTTCACACTGCATGAATCTGCACAGCTATTAGAAACTTAACAAGAGACATTTCATTTCTGCTAATGTCATGAAACTTAACAAAGAGATATTTAATTTCTGCTTATATCATGAGAAAATATGCAGCTGATAGAAGCTTTGATAAAGAAAACAATAGATGCTTGAAAGTATAAACCATAGTCAGCATTACTTGTACTAAAGCTAGAAATGTACCTTGAATCTAGACAAAATGTAACACATGTAATAGAACTGTACAATTGAAGAATTGAAAAGTTAAGGTGGGCTAAAATAAGCCCAAGGCCAGGTTGTTTTTCTCAAAATGTTTTTGCAAGATAGCAAATAAAATCCGATCAAGTCAGCAATAAGTCTGGTAACATTTTCTGTGAAACATACAGAAAGTTGTGTGCAACTACATCAGCAATAGAATAGTAACATTTTCTGTGTGACATGAAGAAAACTCTATAAGAATAACATACTGATCATCGAAGAGCCAGACAAATCCTGTACCTACATGCTTTGTCTCCTTGCTGCAAGTTTATTTGGATGCTTGTAAAAAACCTGGATTAAATGAGAATTTATCCATTGGTCCTATTCTAAAAGTGAAAGCTAATAAAGTTTGAGGTACATTTGCTGGGTTGTATTTCTTATATGAAATAATATTTTTTATATATTTTTTAAATTCATTAATATTATATATTTTTGTATACATATTTATTATATATATAAATAATATTTATAAATATTTATTAGACATACATTTTTGATAGTTTAGATTTTATACATTAATAATGGTTATATGTAACAATACATTTTAATATAGGAAAATAAAAGATTAAATCAATAGGTCATATAGGTTTTGGACACTAGGGGGAGCTGTTTATTGTAGTTTTTAGTGTTTATAGAGTTTTGCATACATGTCACTACAGCATACATTTTTATGTTTATATTTTGAAAAGATGAACTTTCCCAAAGATTTTTAAACACAATGTTAAACAATTCACATGAATATTTATTTGCTACATTTGTTTTATAAGTAAACATACCAGTTTCCTTTTTTGGAATTGGTTTTAATTTTAATATTAATGAGATGAGAAAGGAAATTGACTGGCCGATTTTAAATAAAGAGTTGGTGTTTTATAGGTTAATTGAATGTAAGCATAATATAAAAGCTGAAAGTTTGTAGGTTATTTCATCTGATGAAGTCTTTTAGTAAAGGACGAAAACGCATGTGATGTTTATTTAATAAAAGTGTTCAGCGTATACGTGGATGGTGTCACTTTCGTGTTGAACTGGATTTTGTACTGCATACTACTCAACGGCTTTTTTTGGTTGTTCTGGTTTGGTTTATGCTGAAAAGCCACACTACTTTTGTTTATCCTTGCTGCAAGTAATAAAGGGTGCCTTGCTTGAATCTAACGTGCATTGGTCTTTGAAGATTTTTCCTTTTACAAAACAGATCTGAGCCAAATGAGCTATGAAATTGCACTACCTAGTGGAATGATCAGTGGTATCATCCAAGTAACCAAAAGATGCCATATCCAGACAGAAAGTAAAAATAAAATTATAGCATGCAGAGGAACATACAAGGCTGGTCAGACTGTGGCTGAGTAGTATTATTTTGCAATGCAAGGAGTGCATGAAGGAATATGTAGAGCTGTAAGCTGTGATGCAGCAGGGAAGGGTGGACATTAATGGTATCACAGAAACAGTGGCCAGTGACAAAAGTTATGGGGTGTGGAGGTGTCCAGGAATGACAGATAAGGGAGAGATGAAATCAGAGCACCAGACATGAGATCAGAGAGGGGGAGGACCACCAAACCAAGAATGAGGAGTCTAGGTTGTGTACTACCAAGTACTATCTTGCAGCGGGCTGCATTTCAGGAAACCAGACACTTGTGAATCCAGTACTGGTGCATATAGGTTTGCTTGTATTTTCTATAACCGTCACATGCATTCATATATTACAGCAACATGTGCATCTTGTTCAGATCTCCAAAACCTCAGCAGTGTCTACCATCTCCAATAATTCCAGGGCTAGCCTTACACATTGGAGAACTGGATGATTGCTCACTGCGCCCAACTTGCCATTCTTGCAGTGCATTCTTTCCCTGTTTATTTATTTTTTAGAGCATTGTTTCTTTGCTCTAAAAAATAAATAACCCACCTCAAATGAAGAAAAAATGTGCCCAGCAACATCATGCAATCTAAGGGAGATGCTCAGCTCCAGTTGCAGTTTAAATCACATTTTTAAACATTGTGAGGTCACAGGAGTACAGACCTTGAACAATTCAAATGTATGTGTGAAGATGCACCTGAAAGACATGTTTTTTTTAAATAGATGCTTGAAGTAAAATCAGGGACATTCTGCAAAATTAGGAACACACTTGAAGAACTGGCTCTGTAAGTTAGTGTGTTGGTACTATTTTAAATAAGGTTAACAGTGATAAACTTGATAATTTTTGTAATATTTTTGCTTTGCTGTGTGGACAGTTGAGGAGAGATGATTGCACAGGGGTAAGCTAATTGTTTTTACATTATTGTTGTTCATAGCTCTCAACTCTCCAGATTTTGTCTCACATTTTGGTTTGTTCCTCAACATCTGTGGTTTCCTAGCAATTCACTAAGGGTTTAAGTCATTAAATAATGACATATATTTGCGCTTTAGAAAATGCATGCTAAGAGAAATCCTATTATTTTACCAACTTCCTAAGTTTATCAAAATGATATTTACAATCTCTCCCTATTTTTGGGCCTTTGTACCCCCATTATTTTTGGCTTTGTTCAGATTTCTTGCACTAAGCAGTTGTGAGATATGTTACTGCCCCCAGATTTAATAAAATCCATGTAGGCATAGTGTAGAGGCTTCACCAAAGTTACGTATGTGGTTCCCCCTAGGTAGCGTGCCATGCATATTAATGATGACACATTGCTGAAGGAGAGCAGTAGAACACGGTTATTGAATCAGTGTAGGGAGTGTGTGACTAACTGTGTCCGCAGATGAGTAACACATCCCCTGCACTGTCCAAGTGCATTATAGCAATTTATTTAATTTCATTTTTTTTTTCATGTTTGTGCGGCGTGGCACAGAGCGCAGCAGTTAAAATGTGCCAGACATCTAAAAATAGAAAACAGATGCATTTAATTTGTGATGCAAAGGTCAAGTTTAAGCACAGCTTAGTGGGTTTGCACTGTGGGGAGCAGTACTTAGCAGTGCTTAAAGTTAGCTCAGAGGTATATGTAAAAGTATAGCAACAGTCCACATATCCACATAGTCAAGCAGTTAGAGTTACTGCCTTATGTAGGTGCAGGGTTTGAATACATGGAAGGGAAATGAAGCATTTATTTTCAAAAGACAAATTATTATGATGATTTTTCAATCCTGATCTGCTATGCGCAGCTAAGCTCTGCTAAGACCTGCTAAGCACTGCCTAAACAATCTCTGTTTATGCACTGCTTGCCAGTGTTTGGCATTATTTGGCTGTACTTAGCTGGTTTGCATACTGCTAAGAACTGCTAAGCATTGCCAGTTTAAGCACTGCTCAGCTCAGCTGCACCAGCTTGTGCAGTGCCAAGTGATGTGCCTCATTTTTAAAACTTGCATAGTGGTGTGTAAGGGCAGGAAATCAGGCTATATTAAGCTCAACCAACCAGTGGGAATACAGCTAACCAGTTGGAGTTTGAACTGTGTAGTAACTATGGCTGGCGTTGGAGAGGGTGTGCACTTCCAGGTGCGGCAGTGGGGCATTCTGTATCCAGGGTCATGGTTGGACTCCTGGTGAAAGAGAGTGATGACCAGCTGCTGCAGGGGCAGTTCCATGGCTCAGAGTGTAAGGCGGAGGCCTGGGACCCGCTGGAACATGATCTCACCAGTGCTACAAGTATCCACCATACTGATGAGCAGGTCCGTCACCACTATGACACGCGGAATCACAAGGGGAATTTTCTGGACACCTGGGTCTGGGAAGGTTGGGCAAGGAATGCCCCACAAGTTTGTAAGCACTGTTACCATTGTTTTTCCAATACCTAATCTGAATGTTTGATAGACAGGTATGCATAATGCTGTGCTTCTCTCCCTACAGCTGTAAAGGAGAGAGCTTGCAACCTAGAGATGCATGCTGGGTGCTTCGCCAGGTTGCACCATGAGTGTGGTGAGTACAGATTAATTTGCAATCTGAAGTCAAATAAGCAAGAAAGAGTAAAGCATTAACTGCCAATAGGTATATACAATGAAGATTTGTGCATTGCAATGAATGTGGACGTAGACCTGTACTGCAATAAGTGATTATTGCCAACTATAGTGCAATAAACATGGAAGACTACAGCAGCAACCCTAATAAAGTATATGAAATAAAGTTTCTACTGTAATAATTCTGGAATTACAGCTGTATTGCAACACCTGCATTACATCAACTGTTGTGCAGTAAAGATGCAAAACTATACCAGTAACTGCATGAAAGTACCCCTAATAATGCTGTGTTTTGCAATATGCATGTAATTAGGGCTGCTTTGCATGAAATCGATAATGTCAATTGCTCTGAAATAAAAACACAAAAGAATACAACTACCTGCTTTAAGGTATAGCTAATAAAGAGTATTATGCAATAACTGTAGATTCAGAGCTGTATTACAAGAAATGCATTATGACTCCTGTTCTGCAATAACATCTGAAGCAATAGCATTAACACCCAAGGTATACTGTGTATATCAGGATTATCTTGTGTTAACCATTGCATTTCAGCTATATGCATTCAGGCTCTGAGGTACAGTGCTGCAGGCACGTTTGACAGTGTAGACTGCAAATATACTATCTGCAACTGTATATGGAATGTGTAATCTTGGTATGACTATATACTGGCGTGTCTGTGAAAGTTTGCTGAAGTTCTATCCCCATGTCTGCCAAGCAAGGCATGATAGTTGTTTACTATCTGTACTGTACACATGCATGTTTCTCAAGTGTCACGCTGTCATGGAATGTAATTGCTGTTGTGTAATCCCTCTGTCACAGATGTATCATCAACATGATTATGTCAATAGCACAGTAACACTACATCAGTCCACAGTGCACCTCGGTTGTTATATACATCCACCTGATGTATAAGTTTCCTCTGTAGTTGTGTACCTGCAGGTGTTACTGCTTGGCCCATACTGTCCCATGCGGATAGCTTGAGAGGTGTGCATGTCCTACAGCAGCTGTAGGGCACTGTTATACATAAAGAAATTACAGACCTGTAGAGTATATAGCAGTACTGTTGTAAACTATATAGCTTATAGTGGTATTAATGGACTGTATCTCTCTCTTCCTATCCCTTATCTTCATCTAAATTTATTATTGCTATTCATTGGTTATGGTTTACTATTAACATATGTTGTTCTCTAAACTTTATTTTAGAGCATGTGTTTTATTATTGTTATGTATTACAATGGTTGTTTATTAACATATCTTGTTGAATTACCTATGTTGTTGGCCTTATGCCGTAACTGCTACTGGCAAGCTGTTAATATACTGACTGTTATGTTATGTATTGTTGTTTTCCATATAATATGCGTTGATATGTTAATATGTTATTGCCAATGTTCTGGCATGCTGTTATAACTAACAAAATATTCTGTTCATAACTAACCTATACACATTGCTATACCTCTGTCATCACAGTACGGCAGGGTAGGCCAGTTCCTGCTGATCCACCTGTCCTACCTCAGTTGGCAGTGGCACCAGGTACCAGCACATTTGGGATCCCGCCCAGTGATGCCCCCTGTGATGGCCCTGCATCACCCTCGTGTGGAACAGTTTCAGGGGATAGGGCCTGTCCCCCTCTGGAGCAGTGGCAGTGGGGCTGTAGTCACCCAAGATCAACTACCGACCATGGTGCACAAGATTGTGGATAGGAGCTGTGAACAATGCCTGTGCTGGATTGAGGGCCGATTCAACAACCTGGTATGATCTGGTGGCCCTGACACCCAACCTCCAGCACAGCCTCTTTCAGGACAGTGAAGGATCAGTGTTGACTGCCCATGGGTGGGGATGTCAGTCATGCTGCTGCCTTCTGGGAGCACTTGCATTTCTGATTCCACAACACCCTCCCCATCCAAGGTGTTTACCACCCTCATGTGTCACATACCACCCCTGTATGCTATCTTGTCTGTCTTGTCTGTCTGCAAATGCAACCTCTCCTACCCAACTTACATCTCCACTTGTACCTACATCCCTTCTGCAACATTCCACTCTACTAAAAAAAAAAGGGCATCTGCCCCCCCAAAAAAAATATTGCCCCATACATAGCCCTTCATTTCACACATGTCCACTGGACACAACCAAGTAGGTCCATTTGGCTTTACAACACTTTTATGTTGTACTCACCCCTCCCTCTGGGGTTTAACGGTCCAAATTCATGTACAAAATCTGTAAAATTGTACAGCTGTTGCTGTACAAGAAATGGAAAACTATGTTTTTTCTACACCATTCCTGCATATATCTACCTGCCTTTCAGTATGTTTTTCCCCTGCTTGCCCCCATTTAACCACTGTCCGATCACCCCCTTTTTCTTTTCTTTTTAAATTTTTAGTGCAGGTTTGGGCGGCTCGCTGCACAAACCCACTTAAATGTCCTTTAATGTGCCTTGATGATCTTATGTGCTTCTCACAGTGTTAGGCACATCTACAAAATAATAAGCCTTGCCACGTCTCGAATTTGGGCCCCTGTCAACTACAGCATAGTGCACTAGCTCACTAGGCCACTCAACTCTTAATTAAAACAGATGTTATCAGCAAAATATACTGCTTGCCACTGACAGACTGCAAGTACATCTAATGGGAAAAATGGGAGTGTCCCTGGGACACTGATACAAAAAGTAAACCAGTACACAGCCAGATAAATAATAATGGATAAATGTGAGGCTTGAGATAGCAGGTAAATGTACCATTTTATCAGCAACATCTTTAAATACACCTGCTAACGCAGCAATGTTAAGGTACATGTGTACAACTGGGACCTGGCTGCAGAACAACTGCCTTTGAAAGCCATGCATATAATGATGGATGCAGACATGTGTCACAGACTGTATGTATGCACATAAATCTTGCAAATACACCTGTTGTAGCACTGACTCAGTAGCTCAGTCTGTTAAATGCCTGCAGTACATTTTGCCACCCACAGTCCTGGGTTCAAATCCATTGTGTTGCACTTTAAGTACATTGTTGTAAACACAGCACGTAATGACTGAGTTATACAGTTTTAACCCACACAGGTTGCTTCCACTGAATTAACTGCTACCCATGTTTGCAAGTCAAAGGCCTGTAGGTAGGGACACACTGCACATATTTGTATAGCCTAACTATATGTCACCTACTACTCTGTGACTGGCACTGTTACATAACAGATGTACCTTAAGCACATGCCTCAAGTGGACTGTAAAGGATACCCTTACCCTGGCACTGCTGTAATGACAGAGCTGGCACAGCTGCCTCAGGTACACATACAGCTTGCTGTCCTCCAAAGTGTTCACATTCCTCCCAATGCATCCTAGGCTGCAGCAGTAACTGCAACCTGGAACATATGCAGCTGTATGTTAAGCTAGCTGCTACAGACTTACCATACCTCACACCCCCCTACAACAAGGGATCAAGACAAAACCATACCTACAGGTTAGAGAGGGCAAAGGTCCAGTGACAGGGACATGTTTCACAGTTTGCTCTTACAAAGATACTGAGCTGATATAATAGCAGCTACTGTATCAGCATGCATATTCTGATGGGCATGACGTCTGACACTTGTATGTCTCTCTCTCCTTACTGACCACAACCCACAATGTTTACCACTAAACTGCCAGATAATCACAAGTGTCATGGGCCAATGGCCAAACGTATCATGCATAACTGTGGACATACCTTATAAATCTCAACAGTGGACAGTATTTGTACCTACCTTCTGTGATGCTGTAGCCTCCATGCCTCACTAATGTCCATCTCAAAGACTAAGAAAGGGGCCAAGGCCTTAAATATTGCACTGTGGTGCCATGTTATTGGCTAATGAAAGTGCAACCCAGCTGTTTGTGGATCCAGTTAGCAAGCCTGGCCACAGGGCAATTACCTGTTTATGAGTGTTACCTACAAAAGGAAATCAACTGCTTATGGAGAACAGGTCTGTATGTTGCTTGACTCTGACAGACAATGGTTTTGCAAGCTGTTTGCAGAGGTTCTGGTCAAAACAGGATTACTTCACTCCACTAGGTATGTAATACATGTCCCCATATGATGGGATGATGATGGGAGAATGGAGGTATGGGGAATAAGGATTACAACAGTAGGTCTGTAGTACATCTGTGATGTCTTGGTGAGGTATTGTTTGCTTCTATACAATGCACCTAGCTTTTTGTGTACTTTTTATGGTAAGAGATATGTGGGTGCCAAATCTGAGATTGTTGTCAATCTCCACACCAAGTCATTTGGTGTGATCTGCTGGGGAGATGATGGTATTGTCTTTGGCTATAATATTGAAGTGGGGGTAATTTGGATAGGTTTGGTGGGTTGGAAGATAAGGAGTTTAGTCTTGCTTGGATTGAGTAGTAGCTGGACATTGGATAGCCAGCTTTCAACAGATGAAAATGATTCCTGTGTGATCTTTTGAAGTTCCAGTATTGTTGGGGCATAGCTGATGAGTGTGGAGTCATCTGCATACTGTACAAGAGAAGCATGCTTGGTGGCAGTATATAGGTCATTGGTGAAAAGGGAGACTAGTTGGGAGCCAAGGAAGGAGCCTTGGGGAACATCGAGTATAACAGGAAGTTGAGGAGATAGGTTATCATTCCAAACAACTGATTGTTGTTGGCCAGTTAGATAGCTGCAAAACCAATCAGTAGCTGATTAGGAAAAGAATAGGTTAGTGAGAACAGAGAGTAGTATTTTGTGTGAGACCATGTCAAAAGCCTTTGATAGATCCAGATATATAGCAGTGGAGAACACGCCATTGTTTTTATGATGGAGGATAGTGTTGGTGAAAGAGAGCAAGGCGGTAGTAGTGCTGTGATATGGTCTGAAGCCATGTTGGGTGCTGGAGAGGAGGTTATTAGCTAGGAGGTAGTCTAAGACTTGAGAGTTAATGCATTTCTCAAGTATCTTGGAAAGTGGAGAAAGGATGGCGATGGTGCGATAATTGGAAAGTTCAGCAGAGGAGCCTCCTCTGTGGAGGGGAATGATTTATGATATTTTCCACAGAGCGGGGACATAGCTTTCTGATATAAAATGGTTAATTAAAATAGAAACTGGATATGCTAGGGCATCAGCTGCTATTTTTAGGTATTCTGAGGGGGAGATTGTCAGCTGCTAGTTTTGCGGGCTTAAGTTTCGATATAAGTATTTTTATATAGGAGATGGGTACTGAGGAGAAGGAAAAGGCAGGGGCAGAGTATTTGGTTTGGGTGTGGGTGGAGGGTTATGCTGTTTGGCTAAATACAGAATGGATTCAATGAAGTGTTTATTGAATGAGTCGGCAATACTGCTGGAAGAAGGGAGAATGGTAGGTGGGGGAGTGTCTACTTTCCCTGGGTGGAGGATGGAGTTTATTGTGGACCAGCTTAGGTTTGTTGTGGGAAGAGTTTAAGGTGGACTGATAGTATAGGGTTTTATCTATTTTTATTTGCTTTTTAACCTTATTGAGCAACTCAAGAAAAGATTGCCTAGAGGAAGGGTTTTTTCTTAGGCACCAGTGTTCCCAGGCCTTATCTCTTATTTTTATTAGTACACTAGTGCTTTATTGTAGATGGGGGAGTTCTGAGTTTTTACTCTGGCATTTCTTATGGTGGCATGGGTGTTTAGGATATTTTGGAAGGTGCTATTGAAGAAGTGGACAGCTTCATCTAGATTGAGGTACTTTAGTGGATTCCAGTTGCATTTTTGAAGGGACAACATAAAGGAGTGAGGGTTAAAGTTTGCCTTGTTTCAGATCTGTCTATGGATAATGGGTTTAGCACTGTTTAAGTGGATCTTAGGAGATGGAGAATGGTCACTGAGGCTGTCAGGTAGACAGCCAGCTATGTAAGAGTGAGGATCTTTGTTGACTAATATCCAGTCGAGAATGGTATGATTGGTAGAGTTTTTATTTATACGGGTAGGTGGTTGTATTAGTTGAGAGAAACCATGTAGGTTTAGGTGGTGGACTGGGTGAATGTGACTACAAGATAGCCAGTTGATATTAAAATTGCCAAGGATTATGGTTTTCTGGGGTAGAGAATGGTTGGTCCAGTTCAGGAGGTTTTCTAGGGGAAGTATGTTTTGGCCAGGTGAGAAATAGACACCATATGATGTTGATTGTTTTATTTGGGTTTAGTTTGAGATTGGCATATAAGATTTCTTTGTTTCCTATCTTGGGGGCAGATTTGTTCAAAATTTGGATGTTGAGGTGGTATTTAAACATTAGTGTTACACCACCTCGTTTCATGAATAATCTTTCTACATGAAGGATGTTGTAGCCAGCAGGGAATATTTCCTCACTTTTGATGTGAGGTGTGAGCCAGGTTTTGGTTAGAATGAGAATATCAGAAGAGTATAAAGTTATGTTGGCATGTAGGTATTGGGTTTTATTAGATATATTTCTGATGTTTAGACACATGGATGAGGAGGTCAGATGGCTTTTTGTTTGATAGTAGTGAGATGGGGCAGTTATTTGGGAGAGTGTTGGGGTGGGGTTGGTAATGGTGGGACCAGGGTTAGGGTGGACATCTCCACTGAGAGCTAATTTAAATAGAGTAATAAACATTCGTTTTATAAAGCTTGTAATTAACCTGTCATATTTGTGGGATATTTTTTGTTTAAAAGTAATAGGTATCTAGTAGTACAGCGGGTGTATTGGGATGGAGTTTGTGATGGTAGCGGAGATGTAATTAGTGAGTGGGTGTTGGAAGGAAGTCAGAGTGAGGGTGCAGTGAAGGTAGTTGGGTGTGACTATTGTAGAGTCTTGGTAGGATGTGAGGTGTGCAAGAAGAATGCAGGTAAGGAGTTTAATCACCTTAGGTAGTAGCATGACTGTGTCAAGGCGAGCAGTTTGAGTGGAAGTAGGTGGGTACTGTGTGGTGGAGGAGGTAAGCTCTAAGTTTTGTCCTGATTGGTTAATGTTTATGGGAGTGGCTATAGCTTACAATAAATGTAGACATAGCAGGGGCAGGTGGAATTTGGGGGGGTCTATATTAAAGGCCCGGAATGACTACAGATCGAGTCAGTGTACATCGACACATAAAGGTCGATGTACATAAACAGTGAAACATGAAAACAGCGAAATTTGAAATGCCAAATGTGTCTCCTGGTCAGCAGCGTGATGGTGGAGATAAGGAAATATATCCTTTTCCCCACTGTAGTGCAGTCTCGGAGTTGGTATTTTTAGGTAGGGTGGTGTGAGTGGCGAAGCCCCCCACATGGAGGGTGCAGGGGGGCTTGCCCCCCTGCAAAAGTGTGTTAAATTAATTATTTAGTGTTATTTTTTACTTACCTGTGTGGCACATTCTGATGACAGAATTTGTTCGGCATTTCGGATTTCGCTGTTTTCATGTTTCGCTGTTTATGTACATCGACCTTTATGTGTTGATGTACATAGACTCGATCTTTAGTCATTTTGGACTTTTAATATAGACCCTTTGGGGGCAGGGTGGGGTGCAAAGTGAGCCCATGCATAGCATGGCTGAATGGAGTGGGGCCTAAACCCCCAAGCTATGGATCACCAAAGTAAGTAATTATCCAGCTAGTAATGTCTTTTATTTTTAGCAGGGATTTCTGGAATGGAAGGGTTGGAAGTCCGGTGGGAGGAAGATTTAAGGAGAGGGAAATAAATAAGAAATCAGTGTTGGCCTGATCGAGTGTGCACTACCCCTAATTAGCAGTAAAGACACTAGAAGTAACACATACACTTAGTTTTTTAGTAGGTAGCACTGGACTGGGAGCTCATGGAAACAATAGTCCACACATCTTGATGGTACATCAACAAGCAAGGGGGAACACAGTCTTATCCCCTGTGCACAAAGGCCATGAGAGTGTGGGAATGGGTGATGTCTTCCAGGTGTTTTCTTCTTGAAACTCACATTCCCAGCAGTTCCAGTGTGTTGGCCGACAAACTCAGTAGGTTTATCTTGAGTCCTCACGAGTGGTCCCTGAATCCATCAGTGGCACATCAGATATTTGACCATTGTGGTCAACCATCTTGCGATCTGTTTGCCTCCCCATCTCCAGCCAACCACAAATGCAGCAACTACTTTGCCCTGATCCCCTCAATGGGGGAGTCACCCAGGGATGCTGTGGCTCACGATTAGCCATCAGGACTCCTTTATGCTTACCCCCCAACTCCCCTAATTCCCAAGGTCCTACAGAAAACATGCCGCTTGAAGACCCCTGTCATCCTCATTGCCCCTTTTGGTCTCATCAAGCATGGTTCTCATTTCTTCGGTCTCATCTGAAATATCCTCCCTGATTATTGGATCCTGTCCCGTATCTAATTTCCCATCCCTGGGGTCTTCCTCTTCCCAACCTATAGACTCTTCATCTAATGGCTTGGTTCCCCCAGTTTCAGTGATCCTTTCCCCGTTCAGTGTCCCCTCTCCGGTACAAAATATCATCTTAGCTTCTCAGAAGCCTACTACTAAGAAGGTGTCTTCCAATAAATGGAAAAGAGTTTCTATCTGCACCAGACAATGACATTTACATCCCTTTTCAGCCTCAAGTCCTGACATTTTGTTGTTCTTGGCTTCTCCCTTCCAGGAAGATGCTAGTTTCTCCATGATTAAACTGTAATTGGTGGCCATCTCTAATTTCCATTTGAATAAGGGTCCTACCTTTACTTCTAAATTATGCAAAGCTTTTCTCAAATGCGTCTTCTTAGACCTCCTATCAAAGATCCCTCCCCACCATGGGATTTAACTCTGGTGTTGCAGTCTTTGACACAAAAGTCCTTTGAACCAGCTGCATCTTGTGATTTTAAGTTTCTGTCTTGGAAGATGGCCTTCTTGGTGGCTATTACTTCTGACAATAGAGTTTCTGAGGTGCAGGCTGTCAGCATTAAGCCCCCTTTTATGGTCTTCCACAAGGATAGGGCATCCCTTAGAACAGATCCTTTGTTTATTTCAAAGGTGGCTTCGGAAACTAACCTCAACCAATGTATTCAGCTATCAGTTTTCTTACATAATTATTCCAATAAGGGGGAATATACTTTCATTGTTTAGATGTCCATAGGCAGCTATGCTTTTATCTTAAGAGGACTGTGGAATTTTGGAAGTCAGACCAGCTTTTTATTTCAGAAAAGGCCTGGCAGTTACTAAGGAAATTATTTCCAGATGGATTGCTGGCTGTATTTCCTACATTTATGACAGCAGGCATGTGGAGCTATCCAGACCAGTTAAAGCCCACTCTACTAGGTCTGTGGCCACGTCTTCCACCTTCTTGGCCAAGATTTCTTTGGAGGAGATTTGTCCTGCTGCTACTTGGTCTAATCCCCAGACTTTTGTTTCACACTGCAAGTTGGATTTAGTGTCTAGGAACAGAGCTTCCTTGGGTTCCTCTGTTCTCTGGCATATCCTTTCCAGAGGGGCCACCCAGGGTTCATAGTAGCTGGGGACTCTGATCCATCTGTGATGAATAATGACATGGATACCATCAGATACAGTTATGTACTTACCATAACTTGGAATCTGTGCTATCCAGTGCCATTATTCATCGCATTCTTGCCCTCCTTTGTACTTTCTTCTGGGAACCTGGTAAAACTGGAGGGATATTTCTTCTTGGAGATAGTTAGTCTCCGGGGTAGACCATGCTGCCTTTTCTTTATCCAGCAAACTCAATCTGAGGGTTACAGGTCAGCAGAGGATTATAGAGGAGCTTGAGCTCTGGATCTGTCCGTCAGTTGCCGGCTCGGATCCGAGGTCGGATCTAAGACCCATCCATGATGAATAATGACACTGGATAGCACAGATTCCAAGGTATGGTAAGTACATAACTTTTTTTTTTAATGAGAAGTGACCTCAATGGCTCTATTATCAAGAAGGAGGACCTTCAATTTTGGTTTTTCATGATTGAGGGATTTGGAGAAAAAATAATTTGCTTGGTCATTTTTATAGGTTGAGCATGAGTTGTGAGTTACCAAGCCATGTTTCTATGGCTGGGAAAGCTTCCTGAGTATTTTGTTTTTGAGGTTTACCATGTTGTTAGATGTGCAAATGAGAGTGGAATCATCTGCATATTGTATTAGGGTTGCCTGCTGTGTGGAAGTATAGAGGGTGTTGGTGAAAATGTTAAAGAGGAGGAGACCAAGGATAGAGCCTTGTGGTACACCGGTGGTGAGCAGAATGTAAGGAGAGAGCATGGAATGCCATTTTACTGACTGATACTTATTGGATAAGTAGCTTTTGAACTACAGAAGGGTGGGCTGAGAGAGGGCATTTGAAGTAGAAGTTTGCTGTGATGAACAATATCAAAGGCTTTAGATAAGCCTAGAATTAAGGAAGAGACTATTTTGCCATTATCTCTAACTTTATTGACAATATCTATATAGATTAGAAGTGCAGTGTTGGTACTATGAGATGTACAGAAGCCATGTTGTGTAGAGGATAAAAGTTCTTCATGCAGGAGATAGTCTTGTAATTATTTTTAATACATTTTTCAAGTATTTTGGCAAGGGGAGATAAGATTGCTATAGGTCTAAAGTTATTAATCTTTTTTGAATTTCCTCCTTTGTACAGAGGTATAATGTGTGACTTTTTCCAGGGAGAGTGATTGTGGGTTTTTTGGACAGACCTATTTATAAGGATTGAGACAGGATAGGCAATGCTACTGGCTGCTGTTTTTTTATGTGCTCACTTGGAAGGTCACCAGCTGAAGAAGAGCATGTCTTAAGTTTGAGTAGTTTTATATAAGATGTGGGAACAGGTTTGAAGGTGAATGTGGATGTGGTGATATGTGGCTGTTGGGCAGGGTTGGGATTAGATGCTGAGGAATCCTTAGTTAGAGATGCTATGCTATCTTGAACTGTATTGCAGTTTTGAGTGGTGAGTTATCAGGAGAGGGGTTTGGGTTGAATTTTTGGTCTGGATGTAAGACTTCTTCAGTGGGTGTCAAAACTATTTTAGGGTCGTGTTTATTATTATTATTATGGAAGTTATTATAATATATTTTTTGTCTTTATTTGCATTTTAGTATGGTTGCTAAGCATTATGAAGTTTTCAAGATATTGAGGTGTTTATATTCTGGCCATTCTTTACGTGCTTTTTTTCTATCCTGAATTAGCATTCTACTCTTTTTGGACAGCCAAACTGCATTATTTGCTTTCAGTCTCCTCCTTCTAGGAGGTGCAAGGCTATTTAGGATATTTAGAAAAGTTGTATTGAATTCAATTACAGCATCGTCTAAGAGGAGGAGTTTTAGGACATTCTAGTTAGTAGATGATAGTGTAGTAATGAACATTTCTGGGCTAAACTTGGAAAGGTTGGGTGTTATTTTATGAATATGCCATTTTACTGGATATGTGAGATGTTTAGTTGTATAGATTGGGAGCTGATCACAGAGAGTCTGACATTGTATTTGTTAGAGACTGATACTAGGATCCAGTCTAATAGGGAATTTGATGTCTTTCTATAATGTGTGCAGCTATTAATTAGTTGCATGAAAAGATATAAGTTCATGCTAGATGTAGGGTAGTAAGAGTTTATGTCCAACAATTGACATTCACATCACCAAGTACATTTTTTTCTTGTGGAAATGTAATGGATATCCAGTGTAGGATATCTTCCAGTATAGCTGTGATTGTTACTAAGAGGGATGTAAAGGACAGTAATACATATTTGTTTGTAATTGTTTATTTTGAGGAAAGCAGTAAAAATCTCTGCTGAACTGAATTTTGGTGTTGGTTTGCTGTAAGAGGAAATATAGTAGGTGTTGGAAAATATTAAAGCAATACCAACAGTATTAAAGCAATACCACCACCTTTCCTCTTTATACAGTCATTATCGCAAATAATTAGCCAATATACTGAATTACTGTGTATGTCTGCAGATGTATTTTTTCTCTTTGCTTGCCATTGTACTGAATCAGTGTGTATGCCTGTAAACGTATTTTCTTCTGTTTGTTTGCCATTCTACTGAATTATTGTGTATACCTGCACACATATTTTATTCTTTCTAGGTGCCATTGTACTGAATTACTGTGCATGCCTGCGGCTGTGGACGTATTTTTTTCTGTTTGTTTGCCATTGTACTGAATTACTGGGTATGTCTGCGGATATAATTTCTTCTGTTTGCTTTCCATTGTAATGAATTATGAGGTATGTCTGTGGGTGTATTTTTTTCTGTTTGTTTGCTATTGTACTGAATTATTGTGTATACCTCCAGATGTATTTTGTTCTTTCTTTTTGACATTGTACTGAATTACGGTGCATGCCTGCGGCTGTGGATGTATTTTTTTTCTGTTTGTTTGCTGTTGTACTCAATTATTGTGTATACCTCTTTTTGACATTGTACTGAATTACGGTGCATGCCTGCGGCTGTGGATGTATTTTTTCTGTTTGTTTGCTGTTGTACTCAATTATTGTGTATACCTCTTTTTGACATTGTACTGAATTACGGTGCATGCCTGTGGATACATTTTTTTTCTGTTTGCCATTGTACTGAATTACTGAGTATGTTTGTGGCTGTGGACGTATTTTTTTTCTCCTCAAATTGTGAAACCAAAATAATTAAAAACAAGTGTTAAGAGAAAAAGTTTTAAAAACATACTGTTATTTGTCTTTTTCCTCTTCTTGCAAAGTGAACATGTTATTTGTTGGGATATGCCTATCAAAGATGGGCCTCATCTGTGAACAAAATGCAGCAAAAACCAAAATAATTAAAAACAAGTGTTAAGAGAAAAAGTTTTAAAAACATATTGTTATTTGTCTTTTTCCTCTTCTTGCAAAGTGAACATGTTATTTGTTGGGATATGCCTATCAAAGATGGGCCTCATCTGTGAACAAAATGCAGCATTGCTTATAAACCTGAATAATATCTGTTTTCTGCTTTTCAGAATAGAGAGACTTGGTTATAGCTCAGTGAAGCCTGGGATAAGGACGCACGGCCGAGTAAGAGTTCATTTACTGAAGCAAGCTGTGTGTCCTGGAAAATTTGAACTACCATTGTTGAACTAAACATTCTGTACTTCTTGAACATTCTGTACTAACTGTTGGTTTGAGGTAATTTGTGGAAAACATGTTTACCCTATATGTTTTTCATAGCCAACTGTCAACGGTCAGAAATGTAACAAAAAGTTGTTTTGCTTGCAGTATAAAAGTTGATGTCAGTAAACAAGTTGACCAGAGGAGATCATCTCGGCCAACATGCTATGTAATCTGGTTAGCTGCTAATAAAGAAGTTTTTCATCACCTGAGGCAGATGTGACTCGTTTGAATTTTTCTTCTGACATTTTGGTCCTTCGGACCGGAAACCTCTACGAAGATACGGATCAGACCGACAGAGAGACCGAAAAAACCTGTGTGGGTGAGGGTTTCTCATCTTAAGATTCCCTCGACTGAAAGCCCTCTGACTGATTTGTCATTGAGAGGAGGCCGGCCGCTCTCTGATCCCTATCTAAGGGACGGTTTCTGAATGAAAAGGGGAAATGGAGTCTCATCTGGTTCAGGTAGGATGAAAACTAAATTTTCTTTTAATTTAATTTAACCTTGTCGACAAGGGTTTTTATTTTTAGTTAAGGGTGGGTAGGATTACTTGTTAAGATTATTTTGTTAGGATCACCCGTTAAGATAGCCCCATTTTATAACAAGCCCTGTAAAATAACTTTGATACAGTCCTAAAATAAGAAATCTAGGGGAAACATGGGTTCAAGTTGCTGCAAGTGTAAGAGTGATGTCTGTTTAAATGTTGATGCTAAGTATATGAAAGGTTTAAACAAAAATAATGTTAAATTTTTGAGAAAGTGGAAGTTGAAATATGATTTTGATGGTACCCTGAATAAGAATTCCTGTGCAAAATTGGTTAGAGATTTGAAAAGAGATGCAGGAACTAGAACTAAAAAGCAAAGACAATTGGGATTTCCCCAAGCACAAAAATGGTTAGAAGAAGCAAATAAATGAGCTATAAAAGAAAAACAGTGCCAGGAAAAAGAAAAAATAAATCAAAAGGGATCACTGGTGCCAAGTGGAAAAGTAGCTTTATTTTTAGATAAGGAGGATGAGCATACAGTTTGTGTGGTAGAAAGGCAGGCAACTGCCCCACCGTATGGGGAAATTGCTGCTGCTGTACCGGCAGAACCTCCTCAGTATCAGTCTGAAGATGTGGGATCTGTATAGCAGGGTGGGTTATTGGCTGCTCAAGGAAGCGTTGTGACCCCTCCAATTTACCTGCAAATTCCCGTAGTACCCAAGATTGCTTTGCAACAGGTAGACCAACCTATGCAGTTAAGGTCAGGACCAGCAGGGCAAGGGCGTTGGGCCATTAAATTTTCTGACTACTCAGAAGCTCTTCCCTTAATACAAGTTGCAAACCCACAAGCAGGGGATGTTGGACAAGAGCCAACTATTTTAGTTTATTGTCCCTGGGCTAGAGAGGATATAAAATGAGCTACAGATGGTATTCCTCATACCAAGGTTAATTTTCAAAAGTTTTCTGAGGACATAGTTGGTATGCATTTAAGTTATCATCTAAATGGTTTAGAAGTAGAACAAGTAGTGTGACAA
The DNA here is from genome assembly GCF_019279795.1 of Protopterus annectens. NCBI lineage: Eukaryota > Metazoa > Chordata > Ceratodontiformes > Protopteridae > Protopterus > Protopterus annectens. The sequence goes on from NC_056749.1 coordinate 31,404,495, forward strand.
ATCCTGGGTCCAGATTGGCACTTAGTTTGTGGTACTTGGACATGTAAGGCAGATGATGGCACTACATTGAAGTATAATTCTAGGGTGTTAGACACGTGAGTCACTGATATGTTAAAGAGAATTTCTGATAAGTGGCGTCCAAGAGCAGATTGGACAGTAATAAATCAGTGCACCCAAAATGATGATGAATCTGTAGATCACTATATTGTAAGATTGACAGAAGTGTTCAATAACCATTGTGGAATGATAATTCCGCAGGATCAGACCAATGATAGTCCGTATGAACAGCAATTGAAAAATGCTTTTCTTAAGGGTTGTAGGGCTCCGATAAGTAGTTTTATAACTAAGCATATGGTAGATCATAGAACATGTAGACTGCAACCTTTGTTTGAATATGCATGGCATGCTGAGCAACATTTCAATTTAAAAACGAAAAAGAAAGTACAAGTGTTAGCAGTAGGGGATGATGGTGGTATATTCTTGGTACAGGACCAAAGAGGGCAAGGGCACCGTGGTGGCGTAAAAAAAACATGGGGGCCCGAAATGGGACACGTTAAATAAACCGGGTGGACATTTAGAGGAATATGAGGGGAGATTAAAATGTGGAGAATGTTTTAAGTGCAGTAGACATGGGCACTTCGTTGCTGACTGTGAAGAGTGGCAACACCCCCCACAGCTTACGAACAAGGGCTCTGCATGACTATATGATAGTAAAGGAAGGCGCCAAATTTATTATTGTGATTATTGTAGAGAAGAAGAAAGTGAGAATGATTGTGAGGATGATGAGGCAGACACTCTCTGCGATGAATGTCAGAACACTCAGAAGGATGGGCAGGATTGTGACTGTGAAGTCATATACCTGGCAAATTTGGGTATTGCTATGCATCTAGATCAGAAACCCATGATAGAGTTTTTGGTTGAGAGACAAAAAGTGGAGTTTTTATGTGATTCAGGTGCATCGCGTACACTTTTGGGTCCAGCAGTTCTGCTTCCGAACTGCGAGACAGATGAGTTTGTCCTTGTGAAAGCGGTAAATGGGAAAATCTATAAGGAACCACTGTCACATCCTCTATTGTTCACAGATCCGCAAACAAACGAAACTGTTAGGTGTAGGGTAATTATATCAAAAGTTTGTCCAGTTAATTTGCTGGGAAGAGATTTGATGCATTTGTTTGGAATAGCGGCAGTTCCCACACCTAAAGGCATTGAGGCAAAAAGGTTAGCAGATGGCTTGGTGGTACAAGGAGTAAAAGACTTGTTTTACTGGTATAGCCAAGACTTGATTTCAAACGGGTCGGGGAGGGTTGATACAGATTTGATCAACCTAGCTTTAAGTAAATCTAGGAGCGGGTCACCGCAGGTTGCGGCGCACTTACATTGTGTAATGTTCTACAGAAAGGCCCCTGGTCTGGATAAAGAATTTGAAAAAGAATTCTTTAAGCACAAACGTGCAAGGATAATTTTGAATTATATGTTTTGGGATATGCAAGGTAATGCAGTAGTGACCTGTACTTTGACCAAGGAAATGAGTTCTTTATATCGCTCAGGTTATAGCCCACATATTTCAATTACTAAAGAGGTGGGGACACATTGGGTAGATTTGGTGAAAAAGGTAACGAATTGGGACACAATGTCCGAAAGTTAATTGAAAGATCAACAGATCCAGGTACAAAGATTAAATTGGGTGACTTGGGCACAACCAAGTGTGCACCTTAGGGATGACAAAACAGAAATGGCATGACAAATCCTCCTAACTCAAGAGGAAGTTAAGTGCGTTAAGTGCCTTACCTGTAGATTTATGGTCAAAAGGTAAAGGGGATGTGGGACTGATGAAAACAGCAGGTGAAGTTTGTATAACTCCAAAGTCAGGCTTTAGACCTCGTAAGCACCAATACCCGCTAAGTAAACAAGCAGAGAAAGGAATTAAGCCAGTTATTGAGCAGCTACAACAGGTAGGAATTCTTGTTGAATGTCCAGATTCACCCTGCAATACTCCGTTGTTTCCTGTAAAGAAACCAGATGGGTCATGGAGGTTGGTTCAGGATTTACAAGCAGTTAATTTGGCTGTGATCCCAAGAGCACCGGTGGTCCCTGATCCCTATACATTACTTAATGATTTACTATCTCAGAACAGATATTTTTCTGTCATAGATATAAGCAATGCTTTTTTCTCCATACCACTACATAAGGAGAGTAGATTTTGGTTTGCATTCACTTATCAAGGTAAAAGATACACCTACACCAGATTGCCACAGGGTTATTGTGAGAGTCCGACAATATTCGCACAAGAAACGGCTGCGAATTTAGCTCAGTTTTTTCCCCCACAGGGAAGCCAGGTTCTGTTGTATGTAGATGATATTTTGTTGGCCTCACCCACGCAGGAAAGTTGTAGAAGAGATACCCTTGCCCTTCTTAGTTTTTTAGCTGAGCAAGGACATAAAGTAAATAAAGAGAAGTTACAGTTGTGGAAAGCACAAGTAAAGTACTTGGGTTATTTAATTTCGCAGGCAGGTAGACAATTGGAGAACAAAAGAAAACAAGCAATTCTTGAGGCACCTATGCCTATGACTAAGTGGGAGATGATGTCCTTTTTAGGTGTGACTAATTTTTGTAGAAGTTGGATCCCTATCCATGCTGAGGAAGTAGGGCCATTGACCGCACTGATCTATGACACTCCCATGGCAGCTAAAAATGATATGCAGTGGACAAATACGGCAATACAGGCATTTAATAGAATTAAGCAATTGATAGCAGGATCCTCTGTTTTGGGTTTTCTTAACTATTCTAAGCCATTTGTACAAATGGTTGATTGTAAGGGAGGATATATGACTTCGGTTCTGGTACAAGTACATGGGGATAAACAGAGACCGATAGCTTTCTACTCCTCCAGATTAGATCCTGTTGTAAGGGCATTGCCGCATTGTGTTCAAGCTGTAGTGGCAGCCGCCATGGCAGTACAAGCCTCAGCATCATTAGTTTTGTTTCACCCATTACAATTGCGGGTTCCACATTCAGTAGCTACTATACTTTTGCAAGATAAGATAACCTTTTTATCTCCTAGTCGACATTTGTCATGTATGACAGTGCTGCTGACACAGCCTTATATGACCATAGAAAGATGTACTACTCTTAATCCGGCGACACTTTTGCTGACTCCAGAAGAAGGTACTCCACACGTTTGTTTAGAGAGCATTCATGACAAAGTGCTTCCCCGACCAGATTTAACAGATATTCCGTTGCTAGATTTTGATCTTGTTTTGTTTGTAGACGGATCAGCAAAGAAAGACACTGTAGGAAAAACACTAGTAGGGTATGCAGTCACCACAGAAACTGAAGTTTTGGAGGCAAAGAGATTGTCAAACATTTATTCTGCACAAGCAGCTGAGTTGGTGGCTTTGACTCGAGCTTGTACCTTAGGGGAGGGTAAAAAAGTGACAATTTATACAGATAGTCAATATGCTTTCTCCACTGTACATGTTTTTGCTCAACAATGGAAGAATAGAGGAATGGTTACTGTGACAGGCAAACCAATAAATCACAGAGATTTAATTTTACAGTTGTTAGATGCAGTGCAACTACCACTTCAGATAGCGATATGTAAATGTTCCGCACATACCAACAGAAAAGATCCTGTCTCCAGGGGAAATGCACTTGCTGATATGGCTGCAAAAAAGGCAGCTCAAGAAAATGATTTGCTTTTACATGACAGTGATTTAGAGCCCGGACACCTCTTAGACTTAGAGACACTAAAATTAATGCAAACATTAACAACACAGAAGGAAAAATGTTGTTGGGTAAAATATGGTATCACTCAACAGGATGGGTTGTATAGGGCATCAGATGGCAAAATGGTATTACCCTCAAACCTTTTTAGGTATGCGGCATTGGTTAGCCATGGACCTGCTCGTGTAGGAGTACAGACGATGATTCAAATAGTGTCTAAGGTGTTTTGATGTAAGGGGTTTTCAACTTATGCAAAGCAACTCTGTTTATCTTGTTTATTATGTGCGAAGTATCATGCTCAGGGCGGAGTTAAAAAGTCTCAGCAGGCATTCCCCACCCCTCCATATCCATTCCACTCACTCTGTATGGACTTTATTGAATTGACACCCTCAGAGGGAAAAAGGTTCTGTTAGTCATTATTGATGCTTTTTCTAAATGGGTAGAAGCTTTTCCAGTAAAGCACCTGAATGCACAAACAGTAGCAAAACTTTTGACTACAGAAATAATTCCCCAATTTGCTTTACCAAGACGCATTTACAGTGATAATGGGTCTCATTTTGTTAACCAGATTGTTCAGAAGTTGGGTCAAGTGTTTCAAATTGATCTTAAGTATCATTGTGCTTACCATCCCCAGTCAGCTGGACTGGTGGAAATTTTACAACGGTGTCTTGAAGAGTAAGCTCCGCAAACTGATGGCAGAAACACATAGATCATGGACTGCATGCCTTCCCTTGGAACTCCTGTAAATGCGAATCTCACCTTCCTACAAAGGACTTACACCATTTGAACTTTTGTTTGGGAGACCATATTACGTCCCACAGTGGCAAGGATTGTTGCCAGCGGAACGTGAGAGGGGTGAGGATCTAGTGGATTATATGAAGTAGCTGCTAAATGTCAAATCTCTTGTAAACAATGACTCCTTTGCAGATTCCAGAAATGAAACCTTGTTAAGCGTGGCACCCAGGGACTGGGTGTGGATTCGAATTGTGAAGAGAAAAAATTGGTCATCCCCCAGGTGGGAAGGCCCATACCAAGTGCTTATCTCGACACCTACGACTGTAAAGATCACTGAGAGGACTTCGTGGATTCATATCACCCACTGTAAAAAACTCAAGGCTCTTCCTTCTGCCATTGATATTGGTCAAACTCCACCGGACCTCTGAGTGCAAAGTCTGGCTACAAAGGGGGATGAGCTCAATAGGGGTTAGTTCTTCTCAAACCCAGTGAAGAAACCAATGGCGTGAGGTAGTCCTCAGGGAGGATGGCCATGTTCAACTGGTACTTGAACTGTTACATGATGATGATTTTGGTGGCGAAAGTAAATATGTCCATGCGAGAAGGAACAGTTGCAAGAGAAAAAGGAATGGTGGTGCTGCAAGTGCAAACAGGTGTTACTGCTGTGTTTAAGGTGAAACTTTGTGAAGGAATTTTGGACTGTTCTAAATGGAGCAATAATAATTTCTTGACTCGTGCAAAATGCTTGTGCAATAGAGACTGTACGTCCTGGTCAAATGTTTGGTGGTCAACAGATGTGAATGGATGGGAAACAAGTGGTGTAGTGATACCAGAGAAAGATAAAAGCAGGCAACAAAGAATAAAAATTGCGCATTTCCAAGGTACCGAAGTAATTACTATAACCATTGTGTCACCACAAGAAAGTGATTCAGGAGTTTATGGAATCGGAGTGTCTCTTCCAATTGGAACTGGTCCTTTGGGGACCCTCCAACTTAAAGTACAAAGCCTTAAGAATGCGACAAGTAAAGCAGATTTTGCCTTCACAGAAGAAGAACAATTGTTACTCGAGATGGGATTCGTACACCATAATGAATGGTTATCTTGGGTTAGATATAGTACCCGAGAAGCACATCGTGAGAACTGTATTTCTTGTGCTGAAGGTAAACAGCAACTAGCGACAGTCCCATTGATGCAAGATGAAGGTAACCTAACGTGTCTGTTAAAATTATTCTTCAACAAAACTGAAGATAAATGCAAAAATGAAACTCAGCGTTTTCCAGTCATAAGCAAAGTTGAGAAACCGCCTGCAGTGATTTCCTATCCAGGTTCATATATGTGCATTTCCAGAGATGGCACAGGGAATAATTATGGCAATATGGGACAGAACTATTGCAATGTTACTGTGAATGGCAATGAAAATCCATTTCTGGAGAACCAAACTCATAGTTTGGCAGACGTATGGTGGTTATGTGGAGACAACAAACTCAGATCAAGGCTTACGATTCCCTGGAAGGGAACTTGTGCACTTGTAAAGTTAATTCTGCCATTCCACATTTTCCCAGTTCCAGCAAGCAGTTTCGTAAGAGAACCTGAAATAAAGCCGAAGTGGTTGAGCAGGAGAAAAAGAGAAGCACCAAAGCAATCCTTCGACAACGGTGTCTACATCGATAGCATTGGCGTACCAAGAGGCATACCTGATGAATAAAAAGCAATAAACCAAATAGCAGCTGATTTCACATCCATCTTTGTCTGGATTCAACCTAATAAGAATGTGGACTGGATCAACTACATTTACTATGACCAGCAGCATTTTGTGAACTATACCAAAGATGCATTGAAAGGAATTGCTGAACAACTGAAGGCCACTTCGCAGGTGGTATGGCAGAATCAAATTGCGTTGGATATGCTCCTGGCCAAAGAAGGAGGAGTTTGCAGGATGTTTGGGACTTTCTGTTGTACATATATTCCAAACAACACTGCGCCTGATGGAAGTATCACTCGAGCTTTAAAAGGTTTGGAGATCAGAGGCATAGCAAAATGATAGGCATAGTTTTTATTCAAACTAAAGGGGTGGCGAAAGCCACATAACTATGGGCTAGGCTTATAAATGCCCTTGGGCAGATAGCCTAGTATGAACCTATGAACCTATGAACCTATGTTATCCGAAGAATTGGCAGAGAACTCTAGGGTAAGTAATCTCTTTACAGACTTTCTGCAAGCGTGGTTTGGAAAATGGAGTCATCTCATCAGCAGTTTCCTGGTGTCTGTTGGAGTCACTGTGGCTATTGTGGTGGTATGTGGTTGCTGTTGTATACCCTGTATTAGAGGCCTTCTACAAAGACTGGTTGATACTGCTGTTACGAAAATGATGTACCAGCAATTGCAACAGACTGGTGAAAGTGAATACATTGAAATATGACTTTTGCAAATGTTTTTGAAGTTTAAAAGTTTGTCTTGCCAATGAAGTAATGTATGCAAAGAAAAACTTAGTTTTTACCATATATTGCTGAAATAAAAAAGACAAATAAAAAGTGTTTTCAGGGGGGAAATGTTAAGAGAAAAAGTTTTAAAAACATACTGTTATTTGTCTTTTTCCTCTTCTTGCAAAGTGACCATGTTATTTGTTGGGATATGCCTATCAAAGATGGGCCTCATCTGTGAACAAAATGCAGCATTGCTTATAAACCTGAATAATATCTGTTTTCTGCTTTGCAGAATAGAGAGACTTGGTTATAGCTCAGTGAAGCCTGGGATAAGGACGCACGGCCGAGTAAGAGTTAATTTACTGAAGCAGGCTGTGTGTCCTGGAAAATTTGAGCTACCATTGTTGAACAGAACATTCTGTACTTCTTGAACATTCTGTACTAACTGTTGGTTTGAGGTAATTTGTGGTAAACATGTTTACCCTATATGTTTTTCATAGCCAACTGTCAATGGTCAGAAATGTAACAAAAAGTTGTTTGCTTGCAGTATAAAAGTTGATGTCAGTAAACAAGTTGACCAGAGGAGATCATCTTGGCCAACATGCTGTGTAATCTGGTTAGCTGCTAATAAATAAGTTTTTCATCACCTGAGGCAGATGTGACTTGTTTGAATTGTTCTTCTGACAACAAGAAAAACAGCAGCAGTGGAACCACAGCAACACTGTTTTTATTGTAGATAAAGTAAGCGCTTTCATCGGTGTACTCCACCAATTTCATCAGACAAATGACAAACATGTAGTTGCATTTTAAATACTTTTAAACTGCCATATCATTTACAATTACACAATTAAAACAATTTTTTATAATCATTATAATATTTAGTTGTTTTTAGGAATATGAATGTAAGCAGACTTAATTGGTTTAATTTATTGGCATTTTCAATGCAATCATGTTGCTTAGCAACTTTTAATGCTTTTTCAGTTGATTGGATGAAACTGTTACAAGGTGTTTAAAAGCTGGTTAGAGTTTTTACTTTGATAATAGGTCTGAAGAAGCTACATGTGAAAGTGCTTACCTGTTCTTTATTCTTTACTATTTTATTAAAGTTTTGGAACCACCTCTACCGTGAACAACTGGTGTGTTTTTGACTTTTCTACATTGCTGTGTTTTACATACCAGTTGATCTTTTCCCTTTTTGTTTTGCTGTTTGGATTTATTGTCAAATAAATTAAGTTGTGCACTTACCGAGTTGGATTCATTGTTGGCTCCAATTGTGTCTCCCAGGTTGTTCCCAAAGAAGGCAATGTCTCTTAAAAAATTATTAGTGTTGGGAAGAAGTCCGTTCCTAGTTTGATTGTGTGTGGTAGTTGGTGACAGTCTCTGCATAGCACCGAGTTGCTGCCGGCTGTCCGTACCATTAGCACTGTTGCTATTTCCCCCATGAAAAGCTGTTGCCACCAGGCCAATGAGATTGTCAACTGCTGGACCGGAAGACTCATGCAAATCTGAATGGGTAGGTACCTTACTGTTGATTCTGAACGCGCCAGATATATTTACACTCGAATTCTGTTGGCTCAGGGAATCGACCTTCCTCATGAGCTCCTGGACTAGTAATGTTAGGTTTCCCAGGGCGTTCGCCTCTTGGGCAGCATCAGAAGTATCCAGAGTATTATCCTCTCCTGAAAACAATGCCTGCGACTGTGTTAGACCACCGCTTGCCATCAAAACAAATCAAACAAACTCCTCAAATTGTGAAACCAAAATAGTTAAAAACAAGAAAAATGGCAGCAGTGGAACAGCAACACTGTTTTTATTGTAAAAACAAAAACTGGTGTGCACAGACCAAGAGACCAACGGATACTTTAACGCAGTTTAATTTACAACAAAATTACAAAGCGTTTTCGCTGCTGCCAATGCAGTAGCTTCCTCAGAAATCAAAACAAAGTGCGCCAACTTTTCAAATTTAAAAGCAAACAAAGTGACGTGACATAGCGTCACTTCCTAGAAATCCCAACCATTTGAAATATTTAAAATATAATAAGCTAACAAAGGGTCATATTAACCCGTAAAGTTAAAAAATCACAAAATTGTGATTAAATAAACCAGCTAGTCCATTCACATGTAAGTCCATACTGCACATAAAACCAATATGTAAATTCAAGTGTAAAAAAAAATTATATATCTTACAACAGAAATGTACTACTTGAGTTGAGTAAATAAAGTTCTACAAAGAATGTGAGTCCAAGACTGGATCTATACCTCTAAAATAGTCCAATGTTGTTTATATATATGTATATAACAATATAACTAAAAAAAACTCTTGTCATACAATAAACTACAATAGAATACAATAGGGAAAGCATAAGTTACATATCCATACGGAATGCCTAAGTAGTGGTCAAGGACTAATATACACTGTGATAGTAAATCAATACGTCACCTTAAATAACTTTTGTATTTTAACACAGAAGAAATATTACAGTTGTCGTTTAAACCTGGAACTGTGAAGGCATCCAGTTTAATTTGCCATTCAAGTTCGCGTGTTTCCAGGATTAATGAATACGGGCCACCTCTAATACATACAGGAATATGGTCAATAGCCATAAAATGGAAACTGTGTCCTGGATGACTAATTATATGCTTAGATAAAGCATTCTCACATTTTTTATTTTTGATGGCATAAACATGCTGATAGATACGGTCACGGAACCTACGGTCCGTTTTCCTGATGTAAAAGCAGGACAACAGTCACAGAGGGCCACGTAGACAATAGATTTTGTGTTACAGTTTAACTTGTAATTTATGTAGTATTTCCTATTCCTAACAGAAAATACATTGCCTGTTTTCAGCATTTTACACCAATTACATGCACCACATATGTATGTACCTTTTTGTCTAACAAAGGAATTAACATCCATGTTCCTTTGAAGAAGTTCTTTGAGATTGTTACCTCTTTTATATACTATAGAGGGGTACAAACCTAGTCTATCCTGTAGTAAAGGGCTACTTTTAATGAAATGCCAATTTTTTCGAATAATGGAACCGATGTTCTCCAAGCTATTATTGAATGTTGTGACAAAACTTGTCGAGAAATTACGTTCCACTGTATTGACAGTTATTGGATCAAAGGAAGGAGGTAGGTCACCACCAGAACCAACAACTACATCCTCAATGACCATAGGGGGTACCTGCTATCTATGCCAAAGCAATGGTTTATAAAAACCATTAAATCTCTTGAGGGTCACTTCCTCTATCAAATCATCAATCAGCTGTTCAGGGTACCCATGGTTAATAAATAAATCCATCAAAAACAAGCATTCATGATCAAAAGCTTGGGTGGTACTACACATACGGACAGCTCTTACCAATTGTCCCTTTACTATGGAACGTTTTTGCTTCCATGGATGACTGCTTGAAAAATGGAGGAAAGAGTTGCAATAAGTGGGTTTTCTAAAAATTAATGATCCGAATTTATTATTTTGCAAGTCCTTAACCAATTTCACATCCAAATAATCTATCTCACTGGTGGAGAAATGGTACGTGAATTTCAAAAATTCAGTAGTACCATTCATATAAGTAACAAGATCATGTGCTACATCTGCTCCACCTTGGATTAGGATGAAAACATCATCTAAGAATCGGGTGTAGAATTTCATAGGTTCTTTTAGGACTGGGTTGTTAAATAAAAAAGTTTTCTCCCAATAAGCTACGAACAAATTCGCAACACTACCCCCACAAGGTGAACCCATAGCAATCCCTTGTTTTTGAAGGTAGTATTGGTTATCAAAAATAAAGAAGTTAGATGAAAGAACTATATCCAATAACTCTGTTACAATGACAATGTCATTTTTTGATGCATTTAAATCCCTCAACATTAACTCAACCCATTCCACAGCTTCCTGATGGGGGATGGAGGTATAAAGGTCAACGACATAGATGGTGAGGAAATTAAAAGAGTCATCAAATTCAATCTCATTAATGGACCTTAAAAAGTACCATGAATCCTTACAAATCTCTGGTATCAACTTAAGGTATTTTCAGATAATGTTGTCAATTAAGCGGGCACATGGGTGGGTGATAGAACATCTACCATCCACAAGGGCTCGCATAGGTGGATTTAACAAGTCCTTATGGATCTTAGGGATTCCGAACATAACTGGGACCTTTGGGGAAATGATGCTGATAAAGTTGTAGGTGTCGACATCAATTTTACCAGCCAAAAACAAGTCCCTGAAGTATCCCTTAATTCTATTGTAAGATCCTGCCATTTCGTTCAGTGAAGAAACTGCATAGGCAGGAGAATTCAGAACAGACAACATTCTGTTGTTGTAATCAACGTTATCCAAAATGACCAACCCACCCCCTTTATCAGGTTTGATAACCCTGACCGCCATCTTACATAAATTGTTCAAAGCCACAAATTGGTCAGTAGATATGTTACCTTGAGCCTGTGTTGGCCTCTGGGTAACTGAAGAATGTAGGTGTCTAATATCGACTTCACAAACATTTTCAAAAATATGTAAGTTAGGGTGTAAAGGGGGATTGAAGGAGCTAGAAAGCTTAAGGGCTGTCTTGTCTTTAGGGAGATTGTTATTAAATAAAACATTCAAGTTTAATTTACGAACAAAGCACTTTAAATCAATTATAGTTTTTGCCAAGGTGCAAAAGTATGTCCATTCGCCAAAAGGTCAACTAAGTCAGTGTCAATAGAAACATTGGCAAAATTATAAATTTGAAAGTCCCCTTTTGTATTAGACAGAATAGCAGGATGGTTTATTTCAAAAGCAGTGTCGCCAAACTGGGCGTCTAGCGCCATTGTTTGTTCCAATTTTTGTTTTTGTTCTGAGATTGGCGATTGTTCCTGCCCCCTAAAAAACTTTCTGGTTGCTTTTGTGATTAGAATTGCCATCATTATTCTGGTTATTAGCTCTAATTCTATTGCTTCTCCTTGGTCCTTGTACCAATGTCTCCTCCCCTTCATCCTCTGTAACAACAGCATCAGGGGAAGGACCATAGGCAACGTTCCTAACAGCGTTGTTACCACTGTTTTGGTTTCCACTACCTTGATTAAGTTTGCGAAGTTTAGGATATGCAGAGTTAATTTGGTAAGCATGTCTGTCCCTTACCAATTTTTTTTTGATTTGTTAGATTTCAATTTCAACAATAAAGCATCGATACTAGTGAAAATGCGGTTGTAGTCATACTTATATCTTAAAAAGTCCATGTCCATTTTAATAGTATCATCCAATCTACTAATTTCAGTCATAAGTCCAGTGATGTGATTAGAGTAGTGCTTTATCATAAGTTCCAACAGTTCGGCACCTTGTCTTTCAAAAAGTGCCAATAAATCAGCTGAAAAAACTGTATCAAAGAACAAGACTTTTGGTGAAAAGTTATTACGAAGGCCTTTAGGTACAATTTTGTCGACAAGGCATTGTTGGAAGTATGCCACTTCCAATTGTAGTTTTTTCAATTTTAACATTTTACCATCAAGTTGTTTCAGTTTCTCAGCAATATTGTCAAAACTATTACCTGGACTACCTGGGTCTGTGGCCAGTGAGCCAGAGGCTACATGACAGGTGAAAGAAAATGAAGCCAAATTCTCTGCCCATTGAGTAAGAGAAGGCACACCAATAAGCCCAAGATTTATGTCATCAGGCGTTCCAGGAACAGTTGGAGGCACATCCACTGCTGGCTGACTCCTTTGGATAGCTCTGTTAGCACCACTATTATCAGCCGACGCTGGGACACAGACGGCCTGCCCAGCTGGAATTGACTGTTCTAAAACGTTGACTGCCGGGTTACCCCGAAAACGTGGTGGTTGCCCTGCTGGAATTAAATGCATAGGACCGTTTACTAGCTGGTTATTAAACGAGGATGTAGCGAAACGATTATCATTTACCCTTGTCCTGGTCATGTCTCTTTGCTCAATATTATCCAAACGCATATTCAATAAGTCCAACCGTGAAGTTAATGAAATAAGCAAAGCTTGAATACCCAGTGGCTCATTAGCTACATCCGAATTGTCAGAGCCAAAAATATTCGGTGTCCTTGGGCTGATAGAATCAGCAGACGCCATACCAACCAAGTAAATAAAACTAGATAAACTTTTAAAAACAAAAACTGGTGTCCACAGACCAAGAGATCAACGGATACTTTAACGCAGTTTAATTTACAACAAAATTACAAAGCGTTTTCGCTGCTGCCAATGCAGTAGCTTCCTCAGAAATCAAAACAAAGTGCGCCAACTTTTCAAATTTAAAAGCAAACAAAGTGACGTGACATTGCGTCTGGCTCACCGGCCACAGACCCAGGTAGTCCAGGTAATAGTTTTAACAATATTGCTGAGAAACTGAAACTACTTGATGGTAAAATGTTAAAACTGAAAAAACTACAATTGGAAGTGGCATACTTCCAACAATGCCTTGTCGACAAAATTGCACCTAAAGGCCTTCGTAATAACTTTTCACCAACAGGCTTACTCTTTGATACAGTTTTTTCAGCTGATTTATTGGCACTTTTTGAAAGACAAGGTGCCGAACTGTTGGAACTTATGATAAAGCACTACTCTAATCACATCACTGGACTTATGACTGAAATTAGTAGATTGGATGATACTATTAAAATGGGCATGGACTTTTTAAGATATAAGTATGACTACAACCACATTTTCACTAGTATCAATGCTTTATTGTTGAAATTGAAATCTAACAAATCAAAAAAATTGGTAAGGGACAGACATGCTTACCAAATTAACTCTGCATATCCTAAACTTTGCAAACTTAATCAAGGTAGTGGAAACTAAAACAGTGGTAACAACATTGTTAGGAACGTTGCCTATGGTCCTTCCCCTGATGCTGTTGTTACAGAGGATGAAGGGGAGGAGACATCGGTACAACGATCAAGGAGAAGCAATAGAATTAGAGCTAATAACCAGAATAATGATGGCAATTCTAATCACAAAAGCAACCAGAAAGTCTTTTAGGGGGCAGGAACAATCGCCAATATCAGAACAAAAACAAAAATTGGAACAAACAACGGCACTAGACACCCAGTTTGGCGACACTGCTTTTGAAATAAACCATCCTGCTATTCTGTCTAATACAAAAGGGGACTTTCAAATTTATAATTTTGCCAATGTTTCTATTGACACTGACTTAGTTGACCTTTTGGTGAATGGACATACTTTTGTACCTAATCAACAGTTTAACTTGGCAAAAACTATAATTGATTTAAAGTGCTTTGTTCGTAAATTAAACTTGAATGTTTTATTTAATAACGATCTCCCTAAAGACAAGACAGCCCTTAAGCTTTCTAGCACCTTCAATCCCCCCTTACACCCAAACTTACATATTTTTGAAAATGTTTGTTAAGTCGATATTAGACACCTACATTCTTCAATTACCCAGAAGCCAACACAGGCTCATGGTAACATCTCTACTGACCAATTTGTGGCTTTGAACAATTTATGTAAGATGGCGGTCAGGGTTATCAAACCTGATAAAGGGGGTGGGTTGGTCATTTTGGATAACGTTGATTACAACAACAGAATGTTGTCTGTTCTAAATTCCCCTGCCTATGCAGTTTCTTCACTGAACGAAATGGCAGGATCTTACAATAGAATTAAGGGATACTTCAGGGACTTGTTTTTGGCTGGTAAAATTGATGTCGACACCTACAACTTTATCAGCATCATTTCCCCAAAGGTCCCAGTTATGTTCGGAATCCCTAAGATCCATAAGGACTTGTTAAATCCACCTATGCGAGCCCTTGTGGATGGTAGATGTTCTATCACCCACCCATGTGCCCGCTTAATTGACAACATTATTTCAAAATACCTTAAGTTGATACCAGAGATTTGTATGGATTCGTGGTCCTTTTTAAGGTCCATTAATGAGATTGAATTTGATGACTCTTTTAATTTCCTCACCATCTATGTCGTTGACCTTTATACCTCCATCCCCCATCAGGAAGCTGTGGAATGGGTTGAGTTAATGTTGAGGGATTTAAATGCATCAAAAAATGACATTGTCATTGTAACAGAGTTATTGGATATAGTTCTTTCATCTAACTTCTTTATTTTTGATAACCAATACTACCTTCAAAAACAAGGGAGTGCTATGGGTTCACCTTGTGGGGGTAGTGTTGCGAATTTGTTCGTAGCTTATTAGGAGAAAACTTTTTTATTTAACAACCCAGTCCTAAAAGAACCAATAAAATTCTACACCCGATTCATAGATGATGTTTTCATCCTAATCCAAGGTGGAGCAGATGTAGCACATTATCTTGTTACTTATATGAATGGTACTACTGAACTTTTGAAATTCACGTATCATTTCTCCACCAGTGAGATAGATTATTTGGACGTGAAATTGGTTAAGGACTTGCAAAATAATAAATTCAGATCATCAATTTTTAGAAAACCCACTTATTGCAACTCTTTCCTCCATTTTTCAAGCAGTCATCCATGGAAGCAAAAACATTCCATAGTAAAGGGACAATTGGTAAGAGCTGTCCGTATGTGTAGTACCACCCAAGCTTTTGATCATGAATGCTTGTTTTTGAAGGATATATTTATTAACCGTGGGTACCCTGAACAGCTGATTGATGATTTTATAGAGGAAGTGACCCTCAAGAGATTTAATGGTTTTTATAAACCATTGCTTTGCCATAGAGAGCAGGTACCCTACCCCCTATGGTCATTGAGGATGTAGTTGTTGGTTCTGGTGGCGACCTACCTCCTTCCTTTGATCCAATAACTGTCAATACTGTGGAACGTAATTTCTCAACAAGTTTTGTCACAACATTCAATAATAGCTCGGAGAACATCGGTTGCATTATTCAAAAAAATTGGCATTTCATTAAAAGCAGTCCTTTAGTACAGGACAGGTTAGGTTTGCACCCCTCTATAGTATATAAAAGAGGTAACAATCTCAAAGAACTTCTTCAAAGGAACATGGATGTTAATTCCTTTGTTAGACAAAAAGGTACATACATATGTGGTGCATGTAATTGGTGTAAAATGCTGAAAACAGGCAATGTATTTTCTGTTAGGAATAGGAAATACTACATAAATTACAAGTTAAACTGCAACACGAAATCTATTGTCTATGTGGCCCTCTGCGACTGTTGTCCTGCCTTTTACATCGGGAAAACAGACCGTAGGTTCCGTGACCGTATCTATCAGCATGTTTATGCCATCAAAAATAAAAAAATGTGAGAATGCTTTATCTAAACATATAATTAGTCATCCAGGACACAGTTTCCATTTTATGGCTATTGACCATATTCCTGTATGTATTAGAGGTGGCCCGTATTCATTAATCCTGGAAACACGCGAACTTGAATGGCAAATTAAACCGGATGCCTTCACAGTTCCAGGATGAAACGACAACTGTAATATTTCTTCTGTGTTAAAATACAAAAGTTATTTAAGGTGACGTATTGGTTTACTATCACAGTGTATATTAGTCCTTAACCACTACTTAGGCATTCCATATGGATATGTAACGTATGCTTTCCCTATTGTATTCTATTGTAGTTTATTGTATGACAAGAGGTTTTTTAGTTATATTGTTATATACTTATATATAAACAACATTGGACTATTTTAGAGGTATAGATCCAGTCTTGGACTCACATTCTTTGTAGAACTTTATTTACTCAACTCAAGTAGTACATTTCTGTTGTAAGATATATAATTTGTTTTTACACTTGAATTTAAATATTGGTTTTATGTGCAGTATGGACTTACATGTGAATGGACTAGCTGGTTTATTTAATCACGATTTTCGTGATTTTTTAACTTTACTGGTTAATATGACCCTTTGTTAGCTTATTATATTTTAAATATTTCAAATGGTTGTGATTTCTAGGAAGTGACGCTATGTCACGTCACTTTGTTTTCTTTTAAATTTGAAAAGTTGGCGCACTTTGTTTTGATTTCTGAGGAAGCTACTGCATTGGCAGCAGCGAAAACGCTTTGCAATTTTGTTGTAAATTAAACTGCGGTAAAGTATCCGTTGGTCTCTTGGTCTGTGGACACCAGTTTTTGTTTTTAAAAGTTTATCTAGTTTTATTTACCTGTTTTTATTGTAGATAAAGTAAGTGCTTTCGTCGGTGTACTCCACCAACTTCATCAGACAAATTCAAACATGTAGTCATAGTTTAAATACATTCAAACTGCCATATCAATTACACAATTAAAACCATTTTTTTTTTAAATTAAAGAGATATTCCCAGAAAAAACATTGCAACAAAGAATGCCATGAATGGGCAGTCAATGATGTAGTGATTAGGGATCACAATAATGACAACACAACTAGCAGATTCATTGCAACATTTTCCCTAGATGCCACACATATTAGAGATATACTTAAAAAAAACTGGTCCCTTATCAATGAGGATACCAGTCTTACCAAACTGGGACAACTACTTCTTATGACCTTTCAAAGGGACCCTAATTTAAAAATCCTAGTGGAGAGAAATAATGTAAATAAAAGAGGTACGGGTATGCGGATATGGCGAAATGCGGCAGATACCCACAATGCAGATTCATTAGAATCACAAATAAGGTCAGACTAAGGGATAAAGAATGTCATATAAGGGGTAAGATTAATTGTGAATCCCAAGGTGTGATCTATGCAGCAACTTGTGTCTCCTGTGATACCTACTATACTGGGAAAACGGAGAGAAAAATCAAACAAAGGGTATATGAACATACCTACTGTACTGGGAAAACGGAGAGAAAAATCAAACAAAAGGTATATGAACATACCTACTGTACTGGGAAAACAGAGAGAAAAATCAAACAAAGGGTATATGAACATACCTACTGTACTGGGAAAACGGAGAGAAAAATCAAACAAAGGGTATATGAACATACCTACTATATTGGGAAAACGGAGAGAAAAATCAAACAAAGGGTGTATGAACATACCTACTATACTGGGGAAACGGAGAGAAAAATCAAACAAAGGGTGTATGAACATACCTACTATACTGGGGAAACGGAGAGAAAAATCAAACAAAGGGTATATGAACATACCTAGTGTACTGGGAAAACGGAGAGAAAAATCAAACAAAGGGTATATGAACATACCTACTATATTGGGAAAACGGAGAGAAAAATCAAACAAAGGGTGTATGAACATACCTACTATACTGGGGAAACGGAGAGAAAAATCAAACAAAGGGTATATGAACATACCTACTGTACTGGGGAAACGGAGAGAAAAATCAAACAAAGGGTATATGAACATACCTACTGTACTGGGAAAACGGAGAGAAAAATCAAACAAAGGGTATATGAACACACCTACTGTACAGGGAAAACGGAGAGAAAAATCAAACAAAGGGTATATGAACACACCTACTGTACTGGGAAAACAGAGAGAAAAATCAAACAAAGGGTATATGAACATACCTACTATATTGGGAAAATGGAGAGAAAAATCAAACAAAGGGTATATGAACATACCTACTGTACTGGGAAAATGGAGAGAAAAATCAAACAAAGGGTATATGAACATACCTACTGTACTGGGAAAATGGAGAGAAAAATCAAACAAAGGGTATATGAACATACCTACTGTACTGGGAAAACGGAGAGAAAAATCAAACAAAGGGTATATGAACATACCTACTGTACTGGGAAAACGGAGAGAAAAATCAAACAAAGGGTATATGAACATACCTACTGTACTGGGAAAACGGAGAGAAAAATCAAACAAAGGGTATATGAACATACCTACTGTACTGGGAAAACGGAGAGAAAAATCAAACAAAGGGTATATGAACATACCTACTGTACTGGGAAAACGGAGAGAAAAATCAAACAAAGGGTATATGAACATACCTACTGTACTGGGAAAACGGAGAGAAAAATCAAACAAAGGGTATATGAACATACCTACTGTACTGGGAAAACGGAGAGAAAAATCAAACAAAGGGTATATGAACATACCTACTGTACTGGGAAAACGGAGAGAAAAATCAAACAAAGGGTATATGAACATACCTACTGTACTGGGAAAATGGAGAAAAATCAAACAAAGGGTATATGAACATACCTACTGTACTGGGAAAACGGAGAGAAAAATCAAACAAAGGGTATATGAACATACCTACTGTACTGGGAAAACGGAGAGAAAAATCAAACAAAGGGTATATGAACATACCTACTGTACTGGGAAAACGGAGAGAAAAATCAAACAAAGGGTATATGAACATACCTACTGTACTGGGAAAACGGAGAGAAAAATCAAACAAAGGGTATATGAACATACCTACTGTACTGGGAAAACGGAGAGAAAAATCAAACAAAGGGTATATGAACATACCTACTGTACTGGGAAAACGGAGAGAAAAATCAAACAAAGGGTATATGAACATACCTACTGTACTGGGAAAACGGAGAGAAAAATCAAACAAAGGGTATATGAACATACCTACTGTACTGGGAAAACGGAGAGAAAAATCAAACAAAGGGTATATGAACATACCTACTGTATTGGGAAAACGGAGAGAAAAATCAAACAAAGGGTATATGAACATACCTACTATATTGGGAAAACGGAGAGAAAAATCAAACAAAGGGTGTATGAACATACCTACTGTACTGGGAAAACGGAGAGAAAAATCAAACAAAGGGTATATGAACATACCTACTGTACTGGGAAACGGAGAGAAAAATCAAACAAAGGGTATATGAACATACCTACTGTACTGGGAAAACGGAGAGAAAAATCAAACAAAGGGTATATGAACATACCTACTGTACTGGGAAAACGGAGAGAAAAATCAAACAAAGGGTATATGAACATACCTACTGTACTGGGAAAACGGAGAGAAAAATCAAACAAAGGGTATATGAACATACCTACTGTACTGGGAAAACGGAGAGAAAAATCAAACAAAGGGTATATGAACATACCTACTGTACTGGGAAACGGAGAGAAAAATCAAACAAAGGGTATATGAACATACCTACTGTACTGGGAAAACGGAGAGAAAAATCAAACAAAGGGTATATGAACATACCTACTGTACTGGGAAAACGGAGAGAAAAATCAAACAAAGGGTATATGAACATACCTACTGTACTGGGAAAACGGAGAGAAAAATCAAACAAAGGGTATATGAACATACCTACTGTACTGGGAAAACGGAGAGAAAAATCAAACAAAGGGTATATGAACATACCTACTGTACTGGGAAAACGGAGAGAAAAATCAAACAAAGGGTATATGAACATACCTACTGTACTGGGAAAACGGAGAGAAAAATCAAACAAAGGGTATATGAACATACCTACTGTACTGGGAAAACGGAGAGAAAAATCAAACAAAGGGTATATGAACATACCTACTGTACTGGGAAAACGGAGAGAAAAATCAAACAAAGGGTATATGAACATACCTACTGTACTGGGAAAACGGAGAGAAAAATCAAACAAAGGGTATATGAACATACCTACTGTACTGGGAAAACGGAGAGAAAAATCAAACAAAGGGTATATGAACATACCTACTGTACTGGGAAAACGGAGAGAAAAATCAAACAAAGGGTATATGAACATACCTACTGTACTGGGAAAACGGAGAGAAAAATCAAACAAAGGGTATATGAACATACCTACTGTACTGGGAAAACGGAGAGAAAAATCAAACAAAGGGTATATGAACATACCTACTGTACTGGGAAAACGGAGAGAAAAATCAAACAAAGGGTATATGAACATACCTACTGTACTGGGAAAACGGAGAGAAAAAATCAAACAAAGGGTATATGAACATACCTACTGTACTGGGAAAATGGAGAGAAAAATCAAACAAAGGGTATATGAACATACCTACTGTACTGGGAAAACGGAGAAAAAATCAAACAAAGGGTATATGAACATACCTACTGTACTGGGAAAACGGAGAGAAAAATCAAACAAAGGGTATATGAACATACCTACTGTACTGGGAAAATGGAGAGAAAAATCAAACAAAGGGTATATGAACATACCTACTGTACTGGGAAAACGGAGAGAAAAATCAAACAAAGGGTATATGAACATACCTACTGTACTGGGAAAACGGAGAGAAAAATCAAACAAAGGGTATATGAACATACCTACTGTACTGGGAAAACGGAGAGAAAAATCAAACAAAGGGTATATGAACATACCTACTGTACTGGGAAAACGGAGAGAAAAATCAAACAAAGGGTATATGAACATACCTACTGTACTGGGAAAACGGAGAGAAAAATCAAACAAAGGGTATATGAACATACCTACTGTACTGGGAAAACGGAGAGAAAAATCAAACAAAGGGTATATGAACATTGAAAAACACAAGCCTGTATTTTACATTTATTTATACAGTTGATAGAATTATGTATTAAATTCTATTTGACTGGGCGGGCAGCCTTTGCCCATATCCCCCCAATCGTCACATCTATTCCCCCCCAGGAACCCAAGCAAGTTTTTCAAGTGCCCCTTGAGAAACATCGACTGAGAGTGTCAGGTCTATCTCGGTGTACCTCACCCTATTCCCTGTCTTAAGAGCCCATCTGCATTGGAATTGCTACTCCCACTGTGGTGCTACACTGACATATCATATGCTTGCAGCCCCAGACTCCATCTTAGCAACTTGGCATTTTGCTGACTGGCTCTGTTTAACCATGTTAGAGGGTTGTGATCTGTCATCACAGTGAATTTTCTTCCATACAGATAAGGCTGAAGTTTTTGTAGTGCCCACACTATGGCTAGACATTCCTTTTCTACTGCTGCATAGCATTCCTCCCTGGGTTGGAGCCTACGACTGAGATAAACCAGTAGATGCTCTTCTCCCTCTGAGGAAATTTGGCTAAGTACAGCCCCCACCCCATAGTTTGAAGCATCCACCTGCACAACACATTCTTTGCTATAGTCTGGACTGGCTAATATAGGGAGTCCTCCCTAAGCTTTCTTATGCTTCTGAAATGCCTGCTCACATGCTGGGGTCCACACTACCTTATCTGGCCTATTCTTCCTTGTCATGTCTGTGAGGGGAGCAACTATGGTACTATAATTGGGAACAAACTTTCTGTAGTACCCTGCTGTCCCTAAGAATACCCTCACCTGCATTTTGGTAACAGTTGCAGGCCATGCCTGAATAGCTTCCACTTTGGTAGGTTCTGACCTTATCTTACCACTCCCCACTCTATGTCCTAGGTAGGAGACCTCTGCCATTCCCACCTGACATTTGCTCGGATTAATGGTCAACCCTTCCCTCTGTAGTCTGCCCAGCACCTCCTTGACATGCTGAAGGTGCTCTTGCCAGGAATGGCTGTAGATAGCAATATCATCTAGGTAAGCAAGGGCAAACCCTCCTGCTCCTACTAAGATATGATCTACCAGCCTCTGGAAAGTCGCTGGGGCATTCTTCATCCCAAAAGACATCCTTGTGAACTCATAAAAGCCAAAAGGAGTCACAAAGGCTGACTTCTATCTAGCACTGGGAGTCAAGGGCCCCTGCCAGTAACCCTTGGTAAGATCAATGGTTGTAAGATACTTAGCCCCACCCAGCTGCTCTAGGGCTTCATCTGTCGTAGGCATGGGGTAAGCATCCGACTCTGTGTGACTATTTAATTTCCTGTAATTCACACAGAACCTGGTGCTGCCATCCTTCTTTTGCACCAACACCACTGACGAGGCCCAGGGACTGTTGGATTCTTGAATCACCCCTAGTTCCAACATTTCCTGTACCTCCTCCTTCAGAGTCTGTTTGACTCTCTCAGGCACCTTGTAAGGGGCCTGCCTGATAGGCATTTGGGGTCCTGTATCCACCTGGTGCTGCACCAGGTGGGTGCTCCTTGGTTTCTCTGTGAACATGACCCCAAACTCCTGCAACACTGCTCGGATTTCTCGAAGCTGGGTGAGAGATAGCTGCTGGGACATTGCTACCCTTTCCACCGAGGTGTCATCCCAAGCCTCACTGAGGAGATCAGTCCTCAGATCTCCCACAGACTCCTCCTGCAGTCCACTGCAAATGCTCAGCACAAGGGCCTCCCTATCATGGTAAGGTTTCATCATGTTAACATGGTACAATTTTTGTCTCTGCCATCTGCCTAGCACTTCCACCATGTAGTTAACAGCACTTACCTTTCTTACCACCTTGTAGGGTCCCTCCCAAGCTGCTTTCAGCTTGTTGTGTCTGACAGGAATGAGAACCATCACCTGCTGCCCTACAGCATACTCTCTAGCTCAAGCATTCCTGTCATACCACACCTTTTTCTGTTATGGGGCTTCTGCCAGGGTCTCCTAGGCCAGGCCCATGAGTTCCCTGAGCCTTGTCCTGAGGTTCAGGACATATGCCACATCAGACTCCTCTTGAGACTCACAGTCACCTCCCCACTCATCTCAAATTAAATCTAGAGGTCCCCTCACCCTATGCCCATACAGCAACTCAAAGGGTGAAAAAACTGTGGATTCCTGGGGAACCGCTCTGTAAGCAAACAACAGATGGGGCAAACATTTGTCCCACTCCCTCTTAAACTGGTCTGCAAATGCCCGCAGCATGGACTTGATTGTAGAGTTTAACCTCTCAACAAGACCATTAGTCTGGGCATGATAGGGGGTGGTCTTCATATGCTTCACCCCACAGGACTTCCACAGAGACGCCAGCAGGTCTGACATGAATTTGGCACCTCTGTCAGACAGTATTTCCTTTGGGAAACCTACCCTGCTGAAAATCTCTAGCAAAGCATTTACCACTTTCTCGGCCTCAATGTAGGACAAAGCCACTGCTTCAGGGTATTGTGTAGCATAATCTACAATCACTAGGATATACGTTTTCCCTGTGGAACTTGGGGTACTCAGAGGACCCACAATATCCGTAGCTACCCTCTGAAAAGGCTCCTCAATCACAGGCAAAGGCATCAAAGGAGCTCTCACCTTGTCTCCTGCCTTGCCTACCTTTTGGCACTGCACACAGGTCATGCAGTACCCTGTTACATCTCTGGAAATTCCAGGCCAATAGAAGTTTTGTGTAATATGCCTCTTTGTACTTTTTATGCCCATATGACCTGCAAAGGGAATATCATGGGCCATGGCTAGAAGCGCCAGATGGTAAGCTCTAGGCACTACTAATAGCTGTACTCTCTCACCTTCTAGCCCTCCCTCAGGGGTCCACTCTCTGTACAGTAACCCATTGTTCCAGTATACAGATTCTCCCTTCCCTTGAGAATCAGGTGCCTCCCTAGCTACCTGCCTCAGGACTTGCAATGTAAGCTGTGAGAGCTGAGCCTGTCCAAAGTCTCTCCTTGTAACCCTTCCCAGCTCTCCTTCCACTGGACGTCTGGCATCCTCTGACAGCGGTGCCTCACTTTCAGCCTGGGTACTACTACTCACCTCTACCTTTGCAGTTACCCTGTCCAAGGGAACATCAGTACCCACAAGCAGCTGTGGCTCACATTCAGTCTCACTGCTACAGTGTAGCTCACTCCCTGAAGTAACCACCTCAGCAGTCCTGGCTGCAAGTATGCAGTCTGTCTGGGTCTCCCCCAGGCTACCAGACCCACATGCTTGTCTCCTAGCCTCACTGCATGTAAGTGCATAAGTACATAGTACTGCCTCATTCAAATCCTTCCCTCTTAGAACATCTGCAGGATGGTAGTTCCATACCCCTGTTGTCTCAAGACAACACACTGTTGGCATTTTGTCTTTCCCACTTACTGGCTCCCTCACCTTTGTTTCCCCACCTTGCCTCTATGGACACCTGTATGCCACATGGCCCCACTGCTTGCATTCAAAACATTTAATCCTAGCTCCTGGATGTGTACCTGGACTAGTGGCTTCCCCTGCTACTGGCACATTCTTTTGGGGCAGTCTGTGCTGCCCACCATGAGTTCCTTTAGTCCCATGAGCAGTACTGGGGTTCCCTTTCCTGTGCAGGGCTGCCCTGCTTGCTTGGTATAGGTATCCCTTCTTCCCCAACTCCTCTGAAGTAGCACACTGCCTATCAGCTAACCAGATCCTCATGTCCTCAGGCAAAGTGCTAAGGGCTTGTTCCCTTACCAAAAGGTCTGCCAGCCCTTCAAAAGTGGTGACCTGACATCCACTCACCCAGCTATGAAAATAAGTGCTCAGTTCAACAACATATTCACATACATTTTCATCTGCCTTGTGTCTATGCTCATGAAACTTTTTCGTACACATTTCAGGTGTTAGCTTAAAACATTCTAACAGATGTCTTTTTATAGCAGTATTATCAAAACAGTCAGTGTCATGCATTTTTGCTAAAGAAGTTACAGCTTTACCATGGAGTAAGTGGGGTTAGGAACCGTACCCAGAGCCCTTGGTCAACTTCATACTGTTTACATACCCGCTCAAATATATGAATGAAGCTATCAAAATTATCCCCCTCTTTAAACTGTGGAAGAAATTTACTGACCTTTTGTGCCTCTGGGGTCCGGTTACTCCCTTCCCCATTATCTCCATGACTCTGACAAAGAATCAACATTACCCTCTCATGCTTTCTCTGCCATTCCTGTTCTTCAGCTTCTAGGCTCCTCATTCTCTTGGCTGCTTCCAGTTCCATATGCCTGGCATAAAACTCAAGTCTCTTTAGCTCCAGCTGGATTTTTAAGTCCACTGCAGAAAGGTTGAGCTGTCCACTCTCTGAGAATATTGTATCTCCACTGTCAGTCTAATTATCCTCCAGGTTGCTGTTTTCTGATGCAGCTGTAACCAAGGCTGCAATCAGGTCTGCCTTAGTCAGGTTTCCATCCACCAGCCCCCTAGCCTAGCTCATCTCCACCAGCTAGCTCCTTGTCAGCTTTCCATACTTTTCTGCTGACATGCTGCCTGCTCACCCTGACTAACACTAAGCCAATAAAAGAAATAAACAATTAAGATCTGAACTCTTGGTATACATTGTGTGGCTGTTTTAGAGTACAAAACACTTTTAGAGATCACTATACATAAGCTACAGGAATTCGCTGTACCCCACACCACTACAAGCCAATTAGTATGTGAAGTAGATCCCACCACTGCCACCACTTGTGACGACCGTGCCCTGGCCCAGATATCAAGGAGCCTCAATCCTCACCACTAACACCAGGGAGGTTGTCTCCTAGAAGAGGAAAGGATGACTAATACACACAGTAAAGTACAATTTTCCTTAAGTGCACACAGAGATCACAGTCAGTCTGGGGCTGGCTGCTCCCTTGCTCACCAGGTCCCCAATAAGACTTCCCACTGGCACAGCTATAGGGTCCAGGTCTCAGCCTAACTGGGCAAGCTAGAACCTCTAGTACCCTCTCTGTCCAACCAGTGCTTCGTGTCCCTGCCCAAGTAGCTGACACAACACACACACACTTTGAGATAAGTATTTATACAACTTCACAGACACTCCTGGGAAAGGCTGACACAGATTCCCCAGCTGTGCCCCTTTACCCAGACTATACAGTAATAATTACTGCCACCACCCAGTTAATAATATCAGCTACTAAAAGGCCCTTAAAATGGTGTCCAATTATTACTGTGCAATATTAATATCCAATGGTAATGTGACTATACAGTCTAAGGCTTACTGGGAGGGCTTAGACAGTATACTCTATAAACATATAATGTACTCTAAAGCATACTTCATCTCTACACAAACCGGCCACAGGTAGAATGTTTTAAAAATATGTAATAATAAATAATTAAAACACAAGATAAAACTACTACACCACAGAAATATCTAAGAGTTCACAGATCACACAGAAACTTAAAATAATACAGTAGGACAGGTCTGGTTTCAAAGAAAAACACCTAATTAATCTTTACTAGCTTTAACTATTCCTACAAGATATCACAGTGCTACAAACTTACATGTGAGCATAAGCAGAATGCTGATAAGTTAGATGTCCAGATCAAAATGCGCCAGGTCTCTTGTGAAAAATAGTATTTAAACATTACTAACAAACATGTCTCTAAGGCCCTCCCAAAATTACATCATTTTTGGCACTTCGGTTTTCCCAGTATTCATATTGCACTATCTTAACACCTGATCTGAGTACTCAGGCCACAAACTGCATTATTTAGTAATCTAACACCTGCACCGAAACTTTTATTTATTTATTTTTATTTATTTTTTTTTTATTTTACATTTGTTGACCGGGCTAGTCTAACTGGAATTAAATCCATTTTCAGTAGAGGCCCGGGGAGAAAAGCTCCAGCACAGCAAGCTTTTTACAGTAAAAAATAATAAGTTCAAAGCAGAATAACAGTAGTAAAATAGCTCTAAACAGTTACAGCCATTTACATACACAATATATGACTGTAATAAATTGTTTAAAATTAAAAGAACTATAATAATAATTAAAAAGGGTCAAGCAGAATACAGACATACTGATTAGGTTCAGTTGACATTACAAGGATACCAAGGTTGTGCTGAGGTGATATGCAATGCAATAGGAATAGAAACAAATTAGTAGTTTTCATTTGGAAGCAGGATAACAGAAAGTATATACTGTTAATAAATTATAGAAATGTATCATATGATATAGTGAGATAAAGGTATCTAAGAGGCAGCAAGAGTATGTAAAGTGGTGGAATATATTCTTGCTAGCCTGTATTTTACATTTATTTATACATCTGCATTGGAATTGCTACTCCCACTGCGGTGCTACACTGACATATCATATGCTTGCAGCCCCAGACTCCATCTTAGAACAATATAAGACATTTCACATGTATATACTAACAGAAACCAAAGCAATAAAGCACCTTCCACATCTAAATTCTAGTCATAAACTTTAGCCTTAAAACAATGGGCATGAAATCTTCATCAAGCCGCCCTCAGGCCAAATTCTAACATGAATGGATACAACATGCTTCACTGGGCCAGTACAGTGGAATGTTGTCACATATTTTGCAGTTCCACATTTCACAGTGTTTTCTTACATTTAAAAACACAAGCCTGTATTTTACATTTATTTATACAGTTGATAGAATTATGTATTAAATTCTATTTGACTAGGCTGGCAGCCTTTGCCCATATCCCCCCAATCGTCACATCTCTTCTCCCCCAGGAACCCAAGCAAGTTTTTCAAGTGCCCCTTGAGAAACATCGCTTGAGAGTGTCAGGTCTATCTGGGTGTACCTCACCCTATTCCCTGTCTTAAGAGCCCATCTGCATTGGAATTGCTACTCCCACTGCAGTGCTACACTGACATATCATATGCTTGCAGCCCCAGACTCCATCTTAGCAACTTGGCATTTTGCTGACTGGCTCTTTTTAACCATGTTAGAGGGTTGTAATCTGTCATCACAGTGAATTTTCTTCCATACAGATAAGGCTGAAGTTTTTGTAGTGCCCACACTATGGCTAGACATTCCTTTTCTACCGCTGCATAGCATTCCTCCCTGGGTTGGAGCCTATGACTGACATAAACCACTAGATGCTCTTCTCCCTCTGAAGAAATTTGGCTAAGTACAGCCCCCACCCCATAGTTTGAAGCATCCACCTGCACAACACATTCTTTGCTATAGTCTGGACTGGCTAACATAGAGGGTCCTCCCTAAGCTTTCTTATGCTTCTGAAATGCCTGCTCATATGCTGGGGTCCACACTACCTTATCTGGCCTATTCTTCCTTGTCATGTCTGTGAGGGGAGTAGCTATGGTACTATAATTGGGAACAAACTTTCTGTAGTACCCTGCTGTCCCTAAGAATGCCCTCACCTACATTTTGGTAACAGGTGCAGGCCATGCCTGAATAGCTTCCACTTTGGTAGGTTCTGGCCTTATCTTACCACTCCCCACTCTATGTCCTAGGTAGGAGACCTCTGCCATTCCCACCTGACATTTGCTCGGATTAATGGTCAACCCTTCCCTCTGTAGTCTGCCCAGCACCTCCATGACATGCTGAAGGTGCTCTTGCCAGGAATGGCTGTAGATAGCAATATCATCTAGGTAAGCAAGGGCAAACCCTCCTGCTCCTACTAAGATATGATCTACCAGCATCTGGAAATTTGCTGGGGCATTCTTCATCCCAAAAGGCATCCTTGTGAACTCATACAAGCCAAAAGGAGTCACAAAGGCTGACTTCTCTCTAGCACTGGGAGTCAAGGGCACCTGCCAGTAACCCTTGGTAAGATCAATGGTTGAAAGATACTTAGCCCCACCCAGCTGCTCTAGGGCTTCATCTGTCCTAGGCATGGGGTAAGCATCCGACTCTGTGTAACTATTTAATTTTCTGTAATTCACACAGAACCTGATGCTGCCATCCTTCTTTGGCACCAACACCACTGGCGAGGCCCAGGGACAGTTGGACTCTTGAATCACCCCTAGTTCCAACATTTCCTTTACCTCCTCCTTCAGAGTCTGTTTGACTCTCTCAGGCACCTTGTAAGGGGCCTGCCTGATAGGCCTTTGGGGTCCTGTATCCATCTGGTGCTGCACCAAGTGGGTGCTCCTTGGTTTCTCTGTGAACATGACCCCAAACTCCTGCAACACTGCTTGGATTTCTCGAAGCTGGGTGAGAGATAGCTGCTGGGACATTGCTACCCTTTCCACCGAGGTGTCATCCCAAGCCTCACTGAGGAGATCAGTCCTAAGATCTCCCTCAGACTCCTCCTGCAATCCACTGCAAATGCTCAACACAAGGGCCTCCCTATCATGGTAAGGTTTCATCATGTTAACATGGTACAATTTTTGCCCCCTGCCATCTGCCTAGCACTTCCACCATGTAGTTAACAGCACTTACCTTTCTTACCACCTTGTAGGGTCCCTTCCAAGCTGCTTGCAGCTTGTTGTGTCTGACAGGAATGAGAACCATCACCTGCTGCCCTACAGCATACTCTCTGGCTCGATCATTCCTGTCATAACACACCTTTTTCTGTTATGGGGCTTCTGCCAGGGTCTCCTGGGCCAAGCCCATGAGTTCCCTGAGCCTTGTCCTGAGGTTCAGGACATATGCCACAACAGACTCCTTGTGAGATTCACAGTCACCTTCCCACTCATCTCAAATTAAATCTAGAGGTCCCCTCACCCTATGCCCATACAGCAACTCAAAGGGTGAAAAACCTGTGGATTCCTGGGGAACCTCTCTGTAAGTAAACAACAGATGGGGCAAACATTTGTCCCACTCCCTCTTAAACTTGTCTGCAAATGCCCGCAGCATGAACTTGATTGTAGAGTTTAACCTCTCAACAAGACCATTAGTCTGGGGATGATAGGGGGTGGTCTTCATGTGCTTCACCCCACAGGACTTCAACAGACAAGCCAGCAGGTCTGACATGAAATTGGCACCTCTGTCAGACAGTATTTCCTTTGGGAAACCTACCCTGCTGAAAATCTCTATCAAAGCATTTACCACCTTCTCGGCCTCAATGGAGGACAAAGCCACTGCTTCAGGGTATTGTGTAGCATAATCTACAATCACTAGGATATACGTTTTCCCTGTGGAACTTGGGGTACTCAGAGGACCCACAATATCCATAGCTACCCTCTGAAAAGACTCCTCAATCACAGGCAAAGGCACCAAAGGAGCTCTCACCTTGTCTCCTGCCTTGCCTATATTTTGGCACTGCTCACAGGCCCTGCAGTACCCTGTTACATCTCTGGAAATTCCAGGCCAATAGAAGTTTTGTATACTATGCCTCTTTGTACTTTTTATGCCCATATGACCTGCAAAGGGAATATCATGGGCCATGGCTAGAAGCGCTAGATGGTAAGCTCTAGGCACTACCCACTGCTGTACTCTCTCACCTTCTAGCCCTCCCTCAGGGGTCCACTCTCTGTACAGTAACCCATTGTTCCAGTATACAGATTCTCCCTTCCCTTGAGAATCAGGTGCCTCCCTAGCTACCTGCCTCAGGACTTGCAATGTAAGCTCTGAGAGCTGAGCCTGTCTCAAGTCTCTCCTTGTAACCCTTCCCAGCTCTCCTTCCACTGGAAGTCTGGCATCCTCTGACAGTGGTGCCTCACTTTCAGCCTGGGTACTACTACTCACCTCTACCTTTGTAGTTACCCTGTCCAAGGGAACATCAGTACCCACAAGCAGCTGTGGTTCACATTCAGTCTCACTGCTACAGTGTAGCTCACTCCCTGAAGTAACCCCCTCAGCAGTCCTGGCTGCAAGTATGCACTCTGACTGGGTCTTCCCCAGGCTACCAGACCCACATGCTTGTCTCCTAGCCTCACTGCATGTAAGTGCATAAGTACATAGTACTGCCTCATTCAAATCCTTCCCTCTCAGAACATCTGCAGGATGGTAGTTCCATGCCCCTGTTGTCTCAAGACAACCCACTGTTGGCATTTTGTCTTTCGCACTTACTGGCTCCCTCACTTTTGGTTTCCCACCTTGCCTCCATGGACACCTGTATGCCACATGGCCCCACTGGTTGCATTCAAAACATTTAATCCTAGCTCCTGGATGTGTACCTGGACTAGTGGCTTCCCCTGCTACTGGTGAATTCTTTTGGGGCAGTCTGTGCTGCCCACCATGGGTTCCTTTAGTCCCATGAGCAGTACTGGGGGTCCCTTTCCTGTGCAGGGCTGCCCTGCTTGCTTGGTATAGGTATCCCTTCTTTCCCAACTCCTCTGAAGCAGCACACTGTCTATCAGCTAACCAGATCCTCATGTCCTCAGGCAAAGTGCTAAGGGCCTGTTCCCTTACCAAAAGGTCTGCCAGCCCTTCAAAGTGGTGACCTGACATCTACTCACCCAGCTATGAAAATAAGTGCTCAGTTCAACAACATATTCACAAACATTTTCATCTGCCTTGTGTCTATGCTCATGAAACTTTTTCGTACACATTTCAGGTGTTAGCTTAAAACATTCTAACAGATGTATTTTTATAGCAGTATTATCAAAACAGTCAGTGTCATGCATTTTTGTTAAAGAAGTTACAGCTTTACCATGGAGTAAGGGGGGGGGGTCAGGAACCGTACCCAGAGCCCTTGGTCAACTTCATACTGTTTGCATACCCGCTCAAACATATGAATGAAGCTATCAAAATTATCCCCCTCTTTAAACTGTGGAAGAAATTTACTGACCTTTTGTGCCTCTGGGGTCCAGTTACTCCCTTCCCCATTACCTCCATGACTCTGACGAAGAGTCAACATTACCCTCTCATGCTTTCTCTGCCATTCCTGTTCTTCAGCTTCTAGGCTCCTCATTCTCTCGGCTGCTTCCAGTTCTATACGCCTGGCCTAAAAGTCTCTTTAGCTCCAGCTGGATTTTTAAGTCTACGGCAGAAAGGTTGAGCTGTCCATTCTCTGAGAATATTGTATCTCCACTGTCAGTCTAATTATCCTCCAGGTTGCTGTTTTCTGATGCAGCTGTAACCAAGTCTGCAATCAGGTCTGCCTTAGTCAGGTTTCCATCCACCAGCCTCCTAGCCTAGCTCATCTCCGCCAGCTAGCTCCTTGTCAGCTTTCCATACTCCTCTGCTGACATGCTGCCTGCTCACCCTGATTAACACTAAGCCAACAAAAGAAATAAACAATTGTGATCTGAACTCTTGGTATACTCTGTGTGGCTGTTTTAGAGTAGAAAACACTTTTAGAGATCACTGTACATAAGCTACAGGAATTTGCTCTACCCCACACCACTACAAGCCAATTAGTATGTGAAGTAGATCCCACCACTGCCACCACTTGTGATGACCGTGCCCTGGCCCAGATATCAAGGAGCCTCAATCCTCATCACTAACACCAGGGAGGTTGTCTCCTAGAAGAGGAAAGGATGACTAATACACACAGTAAAGTACAATTTTCCTTAAGTGCACACAGAGATCACAGTCAGTCTGGGGCTGGCTGCTCCCTTGCTCACCAGGTCCCCAATAAGACTTCCCACTGGCACAGCTATAGGGTCCAGGTCTCAGCCTAACTGGGCAAGCTAGAACCTCTAGTACCCTCTCTGTCCAACCAGTGCTTCGTGTCCCTGCCCAAGTAGATGACACAACACACACACACTTTGAGATAAGTATTTATACAACTTCACAGACACTCCTGGGAAAGGCTGACACAGATTCTACAGCTGTCCCCCTTTACCCAGACTATACGGTAGTAATTACTGCCACCACCCAGTTAATAATATCAGCTACAAAAAGGCCCTTAAAAGGGTGTCCAATTATTACTGTGCAATATTAATATCCAATGGCAATGTGACTATACAGTCTAAGGCTTATTGGAAGGGCTTAGACAGTAAACTCTATAAATATATAATGTACTCTAAAGCATACTTCATCTGTACACAAACCAGCCACAGGTAGAAGGTTTTAAAATATTTAATAATAAATAATTAAAACACAAGATAAAACTACTACGCCACAGAAATATCTAAGAGTTCACAGATCTCATAGAAACTTAAAATAATACAGTAGGACAGGTCTGGTTTCAAAGAAAAATACCTAATTAATCTTTACTAGCTTTAACTATTCCTACAAGATATCACAGTACTACAAACTTACATTTGAGCATAAGCAGAGTGCTGATAAGTTAAATATCCAGATCAAAATGCGCCAGGTCTCTTGTGAGAAATAGTATTTAAACATTACTAACAAACATGTCTCTAAGGCCCTCCCAAAATTACATCATTTTTGACACTTAGGTTTTCCCACTATTCATATTGCATCATCTTAACCCTGGTCTGAGTTCTCAGGCCACAAACTGCATTATTTAGCAATCTAACACCTGCACAGAAACTTACAACAATAGAAGACATTTCACATGTATATACTAACAGAAACTAAAGCAATAAAGCATCTTCCACATCTAAATTCTAGTAATAAACTTTACCCTTAAAACAATGGGCATGAAATCTTCATCCAGCCACCGTTGGGCCAAATTCTAACATGAAAGCATACAACATGCTTCACTGGGCCAGTACAGTGGAATGTTGTCACATATTTTGCAGTTCCACATTTCACAGTGTTTTCTTACATTTAAAAACACAAGCCTGTATTTTACATTTATTTATACAGTTGATAGAATTATGTATTAAATTCTATTTGACTAGGCTGGCAGCCTTCGCCCATATCCCCCCAATCGTCACATCTCTTCTCCCCCTGGAACCCAAGCAAGTTTTTCAAGTGCCCCTTGAGAAACATCGCTTGAGAGTGTCAGGTCTATCTGGGTGTACCTCACCCTATTCCCTGTCTTAAGAGCCCATCTGCATTGGAATTGCTACTCCCACTGCGGTGCTACACTGACATATCATATGCTTGCAGCCCCAGACTCCATCTTAGCAACTTGGCATTTTGCTGACTGGCTCTTTTTAACCATGTTAGAGGGTTGTAATCTGTCATCACAGTGAATTTTCTTCCATACAGATAAGGCTGAAGTTTTTGTAGTGCCCACACTATGGCTAGACATTCCTTTTCTACCGCTGCATAGCATTCCTCCCTGGGTTGGAGCCTATGACTGAGATAAACCACTAGATGCTCTTCTCCCTCTGAAGAAATTTGGCTAAGTACAGCCCCCACCCCATAGTTTGAAGCATCCACCTGCACAACACATTCTTTGCTATAGTCTGGACTGGCTAACATAGAGGGTCCTCCCTAAGCTTTCTTATGCTTCTGAAATGCCTGCTCATATGCTGGGGTCCACACTACCTTATCTGGCCTATTCTTCCTTGTCATGTCTGTGAGGGGAGTAGCTATGGTACTATAATTGGGAACAAACTTTCTGTAGTACCCTGCTGTCCCTAAGAATGCCCTCACCTACATTTTGGTAACAGGTGCAGGCCATGCCTGAATAGCTTCCACTTTGGTAGGTTCTGGCCTTATCTTACCACTCCCCACTCTATGTCCTAGGTAGGAGACCTCTGCCATTCCCACCTGACATTTGCTCGGATTAATGGTCAACCCTTCCCTCTGTAGTCTGCCCAGCACCTCCTTGACATGCTGAAGGTGCTCTTGCCAGGAATGGCTGTAGATAGCAATATCATCTAGGTAAGCAAGGGCAAACCCTCCTGCTCCTACTAAGATATGATCTACCAGCCTCTGGAAATTTGCTGGGGCATTCTTCATCCCAAAAGGCATCCTTGTGAACTCATACAAGCCAAAAGGAGTCACAAAGGCTGACTTCTCTAGCACTGGGAGTCAAGGGCACCTGCCAGTAACCCTTGGTAAGATCAATGGTTGAAAGATACTTAGCCCCACCCAGCTGCTCTAGGGCTTCATCTGTCCTAGGCATGGGGTAAGCATCCGACTCTGTGTAACTATTTAATTTTCTGTAATTCACACAGAACCTGATGCTGCCATCCTTCTTTGGCACCAACACCACTGGCGAGGCCCAGGGACAGTTGGACTCTTGAATCACCCCTAGTTCCAACATTTCCTTTACCTCCTCCTTCAGAGTCTGTTTGACTCTCTCAGGCACCTTGTAAGGGGCCTGCCTGATAGGCCTTTGGGGTCCTGTATCCATCTGGTGCTGCACCAAGTGGGTGCTCCTTGGTTTCTCTGTGAACATGACCCCAAACTCCTGCAACACTGCTCGGATTTCTCGAAGCTGGGTGAGAGATAGCTGCTGGGACATTGCTACCCTTTCCACCGAGGTGTCATCCCAAGCCTCACTGAGGAGATCAGTCCTCAGATCTCCCTCAGACTCCTCCTGCAGTCCACTGCAAATGCTCAGCACAAGGGCCTCCCTATCATGGTAAGGTTTCATCATGTTAACATGGTACAATTTTTGCCCCTGCCATCTGCCTAGCACTTCCACCATGTAGTTAACAGCACTTACCTTTCTTACCACCTTGTAGGGTCCCTCCCAAGCTGCTTGCAGCTTGTTGTGTCTGACAGGAATGAGAACCATCACCTGCTGCCCTACAGCATACTCTCTGGCTCGATCATTCCTGTCATAACACACCTTTTTCTGTTATGGGGCTTCTGCCAGGGTCTCCTGGGCCAGGCCCATGAGTTCCCTGAGCCTTGTCCTGAGGTTCAGGACATATGCCACAACAGTCTCCTTGTGAGATTCACAGTCACCTTCCCACTCATCTCGAATTAAATCTAGAGGTCCCCTCACCCTATGCCCATACAGCAACTCAAAGGGTGAAAAACCTGTGGATTCCTGTGGAACCCCTCTGTAAGCAAACAACAGATGGGGCAAACATTTGTCCCACTCCCTCTTAAACTGGTCTGCAAATGTCCGCAGCATGAACTTGATTGTAGAGTTTAACCTCTCAACAAGACCATTAGTCTGGGGATGATAGGGGGTGGTCTTCATGTGCTTCACCCCACAGGACTTCAACAGACAAGCCAGCAGGTCTGACATGAAATTGGCACCTCTGTCAGACAGTATTTCCTTTGGGAAACCTACCCTGCTGAAAATCTCTATCAAAGCATTTACCACCTTCTCGGCCTCAATGGAGGACAAACCCACTGCTTCAGGGTATTGTGTAGCATAATCTACAATCACTAGGATATACGTTTTCCCTGTGGAACTTGGGGTACTCAGAGGACCCACAATATCTATAGCTACCCTCTGAAAAGACTCCTCACTCACAGGCAAAGGCACCAAAGGAGCTCTCACCTTGTCTCCTGCCTTGCCTATATTTTGGCACTGCTCACAGGCCTTGCAGTACCCTGTTACATCTCTGGAAATTCCAGGCCAATAGAAGTTTTGTATAATATGCCGCTTTGTACTTTTTATGCCCATATGACCTGCAAAGGGAATATCATGGGCCATGGCTAGAAGCGCCAGATGGTAAGCTCTAGGCACTACCCACTGCTGTACTCTCTCACCTTCTAGCCCTCCCTCAGGGGTCCACTCTCTGTACAGTAACCCATTGTTCCAGTATACAGATTCTCCCTTCCCTTGAGAATCAGGTGCCTCCCTAGCTACCTGCCTCAGGACTTGCAATGTAAGCTCTGAGAGCTGAGCCTGTCTCAAGTCTCTCCTTGTAACCCTTCCCAGCTCTCCTTCCACTGGAAGTCTGGCATCCTCTGACAGTGGTGCCTCACTTTCAGCCTGGGTACTACTACTCACCTCTACCTTTGTAGTTACCCTGTCCAAGGGAACATCAGTACCCACAAGCAGCTGTGGTTCACATTCAGTCTCACTGCTACAGTGTAGCTCACTCCCTGAAGTAACCCCCTCAGCAGTCCTGGCTGCAAGTATGCACTCTGACTGGGTCTTCCCCAGGCTACCAGACCCACATGCTTGTCTCCTAGCCTCACTGCATGTAAGTGCATAAGTACATAGTACTGCCTCATTCAAATCCTTCCCTCTCAGAACATCTGCAGGATGGTAGTTCCATACCCCTGTTGTCTCAAGACAACACACTGTTGGCATTTTGTCTTTCGCACTTACTGGCTCCCTCACTTTTGGTTTCCCACCTTGCCTCCATGGACACCTGTATGCCACATGGCCCCACTGGTTGCATTCAAAACATTTAATCCTAGCTCCTGGATGTGTACCTGGACTAGTGGCTTCCCCTGCTACTGGTGAATTCTTTTGGGGCAGTCTGTGCTGCCCACCATGGGTTCCTTTAGTCCCATGAGCAGTACTGGGGGTCCCTTTCCTGTGCAGGGCTGCCCTGCTTGCTAGGTATAGGTATCCCTTCTTCCCCAACTCCTCTGAAGCAGCACACTGTCTATCAGCTAACCAGATCCTCATGTCCTCAGGCAAAGTGCTAAGGGCCTGTTCCCTTACCAAAAGGTCTGCCAGCCCTTCAAAGTGGTGACCTGACATCCACTCACCTAGCTATGAAAATAAGTGCTCAGTTCAACAACATATTCACAAACATTTTCATCTGCCTTGTGTCTATGCTCATGAAACTTTTTCGTACACATTTCAGGTGTTAGCTTAAAACATTCTAACAGATGTATTTTTATAGCAGTATTATCAAAACAGTCAGTATCATGCATTTTTGTTAAAGAAGTTACAGCTTTACCATGGAGTAAGGGGGGGGTCAGGAACCGTACCCAGAGCCCTTGGTCAACTTCATACTGTTTGCATACCCACTCAAACATATGAATGAAGCTATCAAAATTATCCCCCTCTTTAAACTGTGGAAGAAATTTACTGACCTTTTGTGCCTCTGGGGTCCAGTTACTCCCTTCCCCATTACCTCCATGACTCTGACAAAGAGTCAACATTACCCTCTCATGCTTTCTCTGCCATTCCTGTTCTTCAGCTTCTAGGCTCCTCATTCTCTCGGCTGCTTCCAGTTCTATACGCCTGGCCTAAAAGTCTCTTTAGCTCCAGCTGGATTTTTAAGTCTACTGCAGAAAGGTTGAGCTGTCCATTCTCTGAGAATATTGTATCTCCACTGTCAGTCTAATTATCCTCCAGGTTGCTGTTTTCTGATGCAGCTGTAACCAAGTCTGCAATCAGGTCTGCCTTAGTCAGGTTTCCATCCACCAGCCTCCTAGCCTAGCTCATCTCCGCCAGCTAGCTCCTTGTCAGCTTTCCATACTCTTCTGCTGACATGCTGCCTGCTCACCCTGACTAACACTAAGCCAACAAAAGAAATAAACAATTGTGATCTGAACTCTTGGCATACTCTGTGTGGCTGTTTTAGAGTAGAAAACACTTTTAGAGATCACTGTACATAAGCTACAGGAATTTGCTCTACCCCACACCACTACAAGCCAATTAGTATGTGAAGTAGATCCCACCACTGCCACCACTTGTGACGACCGTGCCCTGGCCCAGACATCAAGGAGCCTCAATCCTCACCACTAACACCAGGGAGGTTGTCTCCTAGAAGAGGAAAGGATGACTAATACACACAGTAAAGTACAATTTTCCTTAAGTGCACACAGAGATCACAGTCAGTCTGGGGCTGGCTGCTCCCTTGCTCACCAGGTCCCCAATAAGACTTCCCACTGGCACAGCTATAGGGTCCAGGTCTCAGCCTAACTGGGCAAGCTAGAACCTCTAGTACCCTCTCTGTCCAACCAGTGCTTCGTGTCCCTGCCCAAGTAGCTGACACAACACACACACACCTTGAGATAAGTATTTATACAACTTCACAGACACTCCTGGGAAAGGCTGACACAGATTCTCCAGCTGTCCCCCTTTACCCAGACTATACGGTAGTAATTACTGCCACCACCCAGTTAATAATATCAGCTACAAAAAGGCCCTTAAAAGGGTGTCCAATTATTACTGTGCAATATTAATATCCAATGGCAATGTGACTATACAGTCTAAGGCTTATTGGAAGGGCTTAGACAGTAAACTCTATAAATATATAATGTACTCTAAAGCATACTTCATCTGTACACAAACCAGCCACAGGTAGAATGTTTTAAAATATTTAATAATAAATAATTAAAACACAAGATAAAACTACTACACCACAGAAATATCTAAGAGTTCACAGATCTCATAGAAACTTAAAATAATACAGTAGGACAGGTCTGGTTTCAAAGAAAAATACCTAATTAATCTTTACTAGCTTTAACTATTCCTACAAGATATCACAGTGCTACAAACTTACATTTGAGCATAAGCAGAGTGCTGATAAGTTAAATATCCAGATCAAAATGCGCCAGGTCTCTTGTGAGAAATAGTATTTAAACATTACTAACAAACATGTCTCTAAGGCCCTCCCAAAATTACATCATTTTTGACACTTAGGTTTTCCCACTATTCATATTGCATCATCTTAACCCTGGTCTGAGTTCTCAGGCCACAAACTGCATTATTTAGCAATCTAACACCTGCACAGAAACTTACAACAATAGAAGACATTTCACATGTATATACTAACAGAAACTAAAGTAATAAAGCATCTTCCACATCTAAATTCTAGTAATAAACTTTACCCTTAAAACAATGGGCATGAAATCTTCATCCAGCCACCCTTGGGCCAAATTCTAACATGAAAGCATACAACATGCTTCACTGGGCCAGTAGAGTGCAATGTTGTCATATATTTTGCAGTTCCACATTTCACAGTGTTTTCTTACATTTAAAAACACAAGCCTGTATTTTACATTTATTTATACAGTTGATAGAATTATATATTAAATTCTATTTGACTAGGCTGGCAGCCTTCGCCCATATCTCCCCAATAGTCACAACATATATAATAAAAACTTGTTAACAGCAAAATCTTAATAATGTATACTAATTCAACCCTTCATATACATTTTAACATCAGTCTAAATAAACTTTAAACATGAATAAAAAACTTGACATTCTACTAAATTGTGCTCAATTATATTCTGTGACTATGACCTACTAGGTTAGATCTTGTTTGCCCTTTGTTTTAAAATTGGCTTTATAGAGATGTTATCATTAAGCCCTGGTGCAACCATAGCATTCAGTCATAGTTACCACCTGACTTCCCTTCAGTTTTAACATCCCCACCTCTCTCTCTTTTAGTGACACTCTATCACAAAGAAAATGAACTTTTTAAAATGTTTGCATTTAGCTCTATGTTCATATAGTGCATTGTGTATATCTCTATTTTTAATTGCTCTTAGATGCTCTCCATTCCTGTCCCTGAGTTTATGTGTAATTTTTCCTGCATAGAACCCTGGACAGGGTACAGATGTTGCCAAATAAACAACCATGGAATTATTATAGTTGCATTTTCCTGAACATTATAAAGAAAAATTGCAAATAACCACTGAGACATATGGCCCATCATTAATCTTCTTCTTCTTTCGGCTTTTCCCAGTTAGGGGTCGCCACAGAGGATCACCTGTCTGCTGATGACTGGCAGTGGAGTTTTACAGTGTTGAGTTGCCAGCCCAGCGCCCAACCTTCCACAGAAGGCACACACATGCACACACTCACACCTAGGGCCAATTTAGAGTGTCCAATCCACCTACAGCATGTTTTTGGGATGTGGGAGGAAACTGGAGCATCCAGAGGAAACCCACGCGACCACAGGGAGGACATGCAGACTCCACACAGAAGGCACCCCAGCCGAGGATCGAACCTGAGAACCTCTTGCTGTGAGGCAGTAACGCTAACCACTGCACCACCGTGGCCGCCCTATGATATGGCCCATCATTAATGAACTTGCAATATCTGCAAGCTCCACATTTTGACATTAGTGACCTATATTCCATTCTTTTATTTCTTTCCTCCTCCACCTCTAAGATGTTTTTAATGTTCTTACCTCTATTGTATGCGATTTGAGGTCTTGTTCCAAGTCTGTCCTTAATTTCTTGTTCAAAACATAAGTCCCAACTTCAATTAATAATGTCCACCACCTTTGGAATCTGATTATTATAGCACAAGACTATTGCATCCCTGTCATTCATTTTCTTAGAGCTAATCCGTGGGTACCCCTCCATTCTAAGTCTAACACAAAAAGAAGAATTTCTTTTCTGTATTCCCTCTCTTCTTGTTAACAGTTCTCAATAAACATACCTATTAAGGGGTACATTTCATTTTTAAATGTAAAATCATCACTTATAAGTCCGGGCAGCCTCACCATCTGTCCCTTGACAATACTTCTCTTCTGATGTTGAGGGTGACAGCTGTTAAAGTGAAGCAAAGTGAAAAAGTTTATTTCTTAAAAATTGAACTTTCCAAGGTATTATTGTCCTGGCTTTTTGATAAATGTATATCCAAATAATCAATCTCATCTGCTTTCCATGTGCTAGTAAACTTCAAAAATTAGGTTGTGTTATTTAACTATTCTACAAATTTACTAGCTTCCCTCTCATCCCTTGCCATAAGATGAGGATGGCATCCAAAAATCGATTGTACAAAACTATTTTGTCCATGTAGTGGGTTCACAAAATAAACTTTCACTCCCATTCCAATAAGACCAGGTTAGCAAAAATGGTATGGTACCGAGCACGACTTGCATGATTTCCTGGATTATTTACATAGCACAACCTCATTTTTGGAGTTTACTATGAAGTCTTCCCTCTGTGAGATTGACTTCCTTGATGTAAAGGTGTTTAAGACTCAAGGCAATAAGCTTTCAACTAGTCTGTTTAGAAAGGAATGCTATTGTTCTGCTTATGTACATCAGAATAATATGCACTCCTGGCATATATTTCGAAATGTATTAGGGGGCAAGCCATGAAGGCATCATGACTTCACGCTGATGAAACTGATATTGAGAATAGTATGTGCATCCTATTCAATGATTTCACGAAGAGGGGGTACAAAATTGAAGATATAGAATAGGGTATTAAGGTAGCCACTATGCTAAGGAATGATAGGGATAAGCCTTTCTTTGTTTCACCAATGAAAGATAATGTTAAAACTTCTAGAGTTAGCAGTACAGTGAGAGTTCCCCTCACTTTCTGTAGTGATACAAATGCACTTAGGAATATAATTTCTAAAAATTGGCATATTTTACTTATGAACCCCTCTATATCTGAGATAGTTTGGGGTGCCCTACCTTTTATTACAAGAATAAGAAGAACCTGAAAAGGCTACTTTGTTACCCCAAAAGACACCAAAACAGGCATCTTGATTTAGGTATCCATAGATGCAGAAAATGTGATTTTTCTCACCATTGATGGAACATTTTTTCATCCTGATGTGGGTCAGATGTTTCATTTCTCTGATTCAGCTGACAGTAATGCCATCAATGTGGTGTACCTCACTTTTTTTGAAGTATGCTCTTCATTTTAAGTTGGTAAAACAAACCACAAGTTCAAAGAAAGAATCAGTGACCACCTTTATTGTAAACGTAAGGGGAATGTAGTTCATACCCTAGCAAAGCATGTTAATACATTTGGAGCTAACTGCACTTTTAAGTTTATAGCTGTAGATGTGGTGGAGACTGACATTAGAATGGGGGATGTAGAAAATGAGACTCAGCTAAGGAAGAGTAGATGGATAATCTCACTACAGTCTCATAAGGGCCATGGATTAAATTAACATATCCCTTTACACCCCATTTTAAAATCTAGGGGTCTGAGTAAAAAATAATTTCTGTAAACCTATATGATTTTATTTTTTATATT
Source organism: Protopterus annectens (assembly GCF_019279795.1). Classification (NCBI taxonomy): domain Eukaryota; kingdom Metazoa; phylum Chordata; order Ceratodontiformes; family Protopteridae; genus Protopterus; species Protopterus annectens. The sequence goes on from NC_056749.1 coordinate 31,447,242, forward strand.
TTTCTTTTTATATATTTCTTAAAGGTATGCTTTTTGTTTTATGTTTTATAGAAATCGGGTACCTGTAGCTTTAAATATGTGATTCCTATGATTGGTTAGTTGTGTAACAGGTAGTGATGTAGTTCTATTTAAATGTGGATGTTGTATGTTCTTACTTTTGGTCTGAAGAAGCTATTTTATATAGTAGAAGCGCTCACCAGTTTTATTATTAAATAAGTTCATTTTTACTTGGTGGTTGTTTTACTTGGTCATGTTTCTGTGTGCATGTGCTTTTTTATCGTTTATCTTGGATTTATTTCACACCACACAGTTAATTCTTTGGGCCTTCTTTGCTTGTTTTAATAATAATAGTAATGATCCCACTGGAACAAGAGGAAGTCAAGAAATGCTGTCACTTAGTGAGCCATCAGTGTAACCATAAGGACAGCCTACCATGGACCAATGCAGTGTTACCATGGTTTCCATCTGTTCAATATCTATGGTGTTACTCAATGGCATTTCCTCGAGTAGTATTATACTGTGAAGAATTATCCATGTGTGTGTGTATGTGTGTGTGTGCGTGTGTGTGTGTGTGTGTGTGTGTGTGTGTGTGTGTGTGTGTGTGTGTGTGTGTGTGTGTGTGTGTGTGTAACCCAGTCACTGGGGATGCACAAGCCAGTGCATTTCTTTGTGCCGGTCCCAAGCCCGGATAAATGGGGAGGGTTGTATCAGGAAGGGTATTCAGCGTAAAATTTTGCCAAATCATACATGCTGACAACAGTACAGATATACATACTGGATTGGTCGAGGCCCAGTATTGTTGGGCAACAGGGTGCTGGTGGAAATTGGGCTACTGTTGGCTGAAGGAGGAGACGAGGGGGAAGGCATGCCCAAAGGCAGGTAAAGGCTAGGACTGTGGTAGTGAGGGTCAGAACTTGGAATGTTGGCAGTATGACTGGTATAGGAAGAAAGCTAGCTGATATGATGGACAGAAGGAAGGTTGGTATATTGTGTGTGCAAGAGACCATTTAGAAGGGGAGCAAGGCTAGGTGTATTGGAGGTGGGTTCAAATTGTTTTATCATGGTGTGGATGGGAGGAGAAATGGCGTAGGAGTTATCCTGAAGGAACAGTATGCTAAGAGTGTTTTGGAGGTGAAAAGAGTGTCGGATAGAGTGATGTTTATGAAGTTGGAAATTGATGGTGTAATGATGAATGTTGTTAGTACATATGCTCCACAAGTTGGGTGTGTGATGGATGAGAAAGAAAAAGTTTGGAGTGAGTTGGATGAAGTGGTTATGACTGTACCCAAGGGTGAGAGAGTGGTGATTGGAGCAGATTTCAATGGGTATGTTGGTGAAGGGAACAGAGGGGATGAGGAAGCGATGGGTAGGTATGATGTTTAGCAAAGGAATGCAGACGGTCAGATGGTAGTGGATTTTGTGAAAAGGATGGACGTGGCTGTGGTGAATACATATTTTAACAAGAGGGAGGAGCATAGGGTGACATACAAGAGTGGAGGAAGATGCACACAGTTGGATTATATCCTATGCAGGAGGGCCAGTCTGAAGGAGATTGGAGACTGTAAAGTGCTGGCAGGTTAAAGTGTAGTTAGGCAGCATAGAATGGTGGTCTGTAGGATGACATTGGTGGTGATCAAGAAGAGAAGGAGGAGTGTGAGGGCAGCACCAAGGATCAAGTGGTGGAAATTGAAAAAGGGTAGTTATGAGGTGGAGTTCAGAGAAGAGTTAAAACAGGCACTGGATGGCAGTGAAGAGTTATTGAATAGCTGGGTAACTACAGCAGAGCTAGTGAGGGAGATGGGTAGAAAGGTGCTTGGTGTGACATCTGGAAAGAGGAAGGAGGACAAGGAGACCTGGTGGTGGAATGAGGAAGTACAGAAGAGTATACAGAGACAGAGGTTTGGCAAAGAAGAAGTGGGATTGTCACAGAGATGAAGAAAGTAGACAGGAGTATAAGGAGATTAGGTGCATGGCAAAGGGAGAGGTGGTGAAGGCTAAGAATAAGGTGTATGAAGAGTTGTAGGAAAGGTTGGACACTAAGGAGGGAGAAAAGGACCTGTACCGACTGGCTAGACAGAGGGACTGAGCTTGTAAAGATGTGCAGCAAGTAAGGGTGATAAAGGATAATGAGGGAAACATACTCACAAGTGAGGAGAGTGTGTTGAGCAGATGGAAAGAGTACTTTGAGGAGTTGACAAATGAAGAGAATGAGAGGGAGAGAAGGTTGGATGATGTGCGGATAGTGAATCATGAAGTGCAGTGGATTAGCAAGGAGGAAGTAAGGATAGCTATGAAGAGGATGAAGAATGGAAAGGCTGTTGGTCCAGATGACATACCTGTGGAAGCATGGAGGTGTTTAGGTGAAATGGCAGTGGAGTTAAAAGCTAGATTGTTTAATGAAATCTTGGAAAGTGAGAGGATGCCTGAGAAATGGAGAAAAAGTGTTTTGGTACTGATTTTTAAGAATAAGGAGACCCTGGAGAGGTGGAGATATGCTCTAGAGAGGAGAGGAATGAAGGTCAGCAAGACTAAAACAGAATATATGTGTGTGAATGAGAGGGAGGATAAAGGAATGGTGAGGATGCAGGGAGTAGAGCTGGCAAAGGTGGATGAGTTTAAGTACTTGGGATCAACAGTTCAGAGTAATGGTGAGTGTGGAAGAGAGGTGAAGAAGAGAGTACAGGCAGGGTGGAATGGGTAGAGAAGAGTTTCAGGAGAGATTTGGGACAGAGGGGTACCAGTAAGAGTGAAAGAGAAGGTCTAGAAGAGGGTAGTGAGACCAGCTATGTTGTATGGGTTGGAGGCAGTGGCACTGACAAAAAGGCAGGAGTCAGAGCTGGAAGTGGCAGAGTTAAAGATGTTAAGATTTTCACTGGGTGTGACAAGGATAGACAGGAGTTGGAATCAGTATATTAGAGGGTCAGCCCAGGTTGGACAGTTTGGAGACAAAGTCAGGGAGGCAAGATTGCATTGGTTTGGACATGTGCTGAAGAGAGGTGTTGGATATATTGGGTAAAAGATGCTAAGGATGGAGCTGCCAGGTAAGAGGAAAAGAGGAAGGCCTAAGATAACATTTATGGACGTGGTAAGAGAGGACATGCAGGTGGTTGGTGTGACAGACCAATATGCAGAGGATAGTAAGAAATAGAAACAGATGATCCACTGTGGTGACCCGTAACGGGAACAGCCGAAAGAGAAGAAGAAGGAGAAGAAGAAGAAATGTTGTGCCCCAGACCAAACCAAAGCATGTACAACCAATAGAATTATGAATAAGTTCGGCATCTACTTTTCAGAAGTACAAGCAAACACAGGAGGTTTATGGCTGACAAAATTTGCAGATGACTGCAAACTGGGCGCCATAGTTGAGAACACATCTGACACAGATATCCTACAGAAGGGTCTTATAGAAACGGAAAACTGGTGCCAGAACCATGGCCTAAAGTTAAATGCCAAAAAATGCATAGTCATACCCTTCGGGAAAAACAAGGTTACCCCTAGCTACCATATAGGCGGCAACCCACTAAGCACAGAAGAGGTTATCAGGGATCTGGGTACCCAGGTTGACAGTAACCTTTCATTTGATATTCACGTTGCCAAAGTAGTTAGGAAGACCTTCTACATTGCCCACCTGATCATGAAGGGATTCGCATCTAGATCAAGGGAAGTCATCGTCCCCCTGTACTCATCACTCATCAGGCCAATGATTGAGTACAATGCCCCATTCGGAATGTATCTGACACGACACCTGCAGCAACTGGAAAGGCCCCAAAAGTTCCTCACCAAAAGGATAAAGGGTCTCAAAAATATGTCCTATGCTGCCCGACTGAAGGAACTTCAGCTCTACTCAGTCGCTTACCGTCTGCTCAGAGGTGACCTGTGCCTGACATACAAGGCCATATCCAACCCAGAATTGATGAACATGCTTCACCTCAAAAAATCTAGATCCCTCAGAACTACAAGGGTGGGAGACTTAAACCTTGACACGGTTATTGATAGGACCTGCTGGAGGGACAGATTCATCACCCAGAGACTCCCTATGCTGTGGAACAAAATCCCGGTACATGTGAGGCAGAGCACCTCGCTGGCTTTATTCAAGAGAAATCTTGACCAATGGATGGGAGATCGCAGATATACCCCAGGGATTATATCAGTGTCACTGCTTGACAGAGGCACAGCAAAATAATGGGCATAGTATCCTCCAAACTAAAGGGGTGGCGAAAGCCACAAAACTCTGGCTAGGCTTATAAATGCCCTTGGGCAGATAGCCTAGTATGAACCTATGAACCTATGAACCTATGAATAAGTTATGTAACACCAGTGGACAGGCATGGCTGCCAGATGCACAAAAAAAAAAAAAAAAAAAAAAAAAACAGTGCCCCACAATAACAATACAACAAAGTGTAGCTTGAGGCAGTGCAAGTAGCAGAGGGAGCATGAATACCATGTCAGACACCATCACAGTGCCATTGCAGAATATACAGTGCTATATGGAAGGCACAATAGATAGGCACAAGGCTTTCCAGTCCTCCGATAACATTTACACATATTCATGCAACTGCATGCCTCCAAGGTACTGTGTCAATACATTATATGTCCTAAACAAGCAAAACTGTGTAACACATCAGCCTAACAGTAAAACAGCCAGAAGTGCTTCATAACATAATATTGTGTGCTGATGTGCATTGTCATGTGCATAGCAGAAACAACAAGCGAGATAAAAATGCAAGAAAATGACACTGGAAAATAGTTTTGTGCAACAGAATACAAGAAACAATGTGTAAGCGATACAGGAAAAAAACAAAATATGAATGCAAATAATACATTACTTGGATAAAATTAAAACAGAAGAACTATATCAATTTCATGTCATTGTTATTCTTCTGATCTTTGTTGTTCACAAAGTCCATCTAAGAGGACATTGAGTCTTTGATTTATACCCTCTTAGTTTCAGTTACTTCTTGCACCAGTGTGGCTGCACCAGATCCTAAGCCTAAAACCCAGAAATTGTGGAATATAATGTTCCATAGCTGTATCCACCTGCAGGAGTACAATCTTTTCTGTCTCTCTGTCACCACAGCCGTTAAATCTCAGGACATGCTCCAACTGATTTAGGCCTTTATCAATGGAAAATAATACAAATTTACAGCTTACAGCACAAACCAAAACTGAAGAGCCTGTGTATTTAGTTGTCTGAAAGCATACAGAAACAGGAATGCAGTAGATGAACATGAATGACGTCTAACATCATATGCAGTGCACTTGCGTCATCTAGGAATGGTTAGCCACATACTTGTCAGACATATCTGTGGTTCCAGTACTGTGATGGCAGGAGAATACAAGTTAAAACAGCATCAGATGATGTACTGTTAATGTCTGATGTCACTGTTAAAGATGCCATTCATAACAGTGGCAACATTACTTAATATAGAGGCAGAATAACAAACAATATGCAGTAGTAATGCCAAGCACAGACAACACTATCATGTTCAGTAAGTAACCTTCCGGTACATTCTTTTTAAAAGGATTAAGGATTAAGAAAATGTAACAACTCATATTTGAAGCAATTTGTTTTGATTTTAAGAGCAGGTTAATAATAGTGTTTAGAGGCAGCCTTGAACCCACTGTTGGTGAGCTCATCCATTAACCAGCTTTAGCCAGATTTGACTTTGTTAATGAAACCAAAACCACCTAAGCTAACTAAGCTTTGCTTAATTTGAGTATACTACAAATTGCTTTTAGCTAAAGATTTGTGACCTTGATTTGATATAATATGCTTTTTTCTGTGGTGGATAAGAGAAAATGGATTCCTTCTTGGAGTTTATGCTTACTACTGAATTGAAAATACATGTGTTGGTATTAGCTGCTGTGCTCTACTGAACTTTTTTTTTGCCCTTTTCTTCTGTTGTATAAATAGAATGCTTTAGTACTCTGCTGTGCTAAGCGCCGTGCCTTGGCAGTGGTCACTGTCTGGAATCAGGCACGAGCCCATATCTACCTATAGTTCCCTGACAAGGTGCAGTATGCTCTCAGAATACTGTTTATTTCTCCTAGCAGCTTGTAGCTGCCAATTGCTGCTGATATCTGCCTGGCTCTTGTATCTGCCCCTAGCATAGTCCTAGTAAATACTTAAGTCCTAGTAACTACTTAACAACAAGTACTATTTCTGATACTTTTTGACACATAAAATAAACCTAGATAATCCCATCTGAAAGCGAATCCTCCTGACAACCTTAGATAATCCTTGAAATAGCTGTGTGTGGTTGCCTGACAACCTGTGGCATGCTCTTTCATTAATGTTTACTGCTCCTAACAGCTGCAAGCTGCCCTGTCCTGTTCTAGACTGTCTATAACATAGTAACAGTAGCTACTAAACAGAGAATAGCATTTTACTGGTCTACAGCCCTGCATGATAAATTACATTGCCTTTGTAAATGCTAATCCCCCTTGAAACCCTTAGCCAGTCCTGGTGAATCGATTGTCAGACAAACTGATTGCATTTGGACAAGGCTACCCAAGGACAGACTTGTGGTTAGCGGTTCTTCTGCTGCCAGAATCCATGACATGACTACGGCCCTTCAGTCTCTTTCACCAGGCAACTATGGTGATGCCTTGTGGTATCCTATCTGGGCATGAATAACTTATGGTACTCAACCCTAAGGGACATGCAGACAGATATGATGGCTCTTACTACTACTTACTAGTCATATGTGATTGCAAGCAAGACACTGGTCCTGAATGGGAACCTACCTTCACCAAGAATGACATCTCAGTAGAAAGCTAAAACAACAACTGGTGTCATTCAAAGGAGACTCAGCTATGTGTCAGCATGGAATGAGATGGCTAATAGTCCAAAACACTTTGCTGAGGATGGCCTCTACCTCTCATTTTAAGGCTTTTGCATTTGGGTTAAAGCATTTGCTGCACTCAAAGTACCTTTTAGGTAGAATCCAGCTAATGAACATTCCAGCCCAGCTGACATTAATGAAAAAAATTAACTCAAATTCAAATTCAAATCCTGCCTATGTGAAAGCTGTTCTATTCAGTGCCAAAAGTCTCAATACCAAATTGTCTGACCTTGAGGTTCTCCTGGATTTTTAAAACATTAAGTCTATGTAGTAACTGAGACTTGGTTTAAATGCAAAAATTGTACACACTCTCTCTCTGTCTCCCTGGGTTCAGTGCCTTTCATGCATTCAGAACTGATGCAAATTATGGTTTTGTACCATATGTGTAAAGGACTGTATCACATTATGTGTAAAGGACCACATTGCATTATGTGTAAAGTAGCGTATCACATCTCGGCAGATTCAATAGAGCCAATAACAGCTCACACAGTAGAAATCAAATTACCAGTATACAGCTTACCTTTGGATGCCCTCCATGTACACAGGTGACCAAGATAGGTTTCAAATATTGGTGGAAAAATTGTCTGTTACTAAAAACTAAATGGATGATTTTAACTAATGACATGTATACAACAAAAGTTTGATGTGTCCAGAAATTTTTAGACTTAATAAATACTAATTCCTTTGAATAGATAGTCATTTTGCTGACCAGTGGCCAAAATATTCTGGACCTGATTTTAATTAACATAGCCTGTACATGTTCCACCCCTCTGGTTGCCTTATCCTGTCTGAAAATAAACTTGTAATCTATCAAAATCTCTAAATCGTCTGCCAGCATTGGACCTGAATGCAAAGACCTCAGGTGGACAAACCTTATCTAACTCTATGATGAACTGTCAACATTTTCTTTTATATTACCACTCTTTACTATAAAACAGCTACTATCTATACCAGTAAGTTATATTCCCACATGGATTAATATCTAGCTCTGACCACCCCTACTAGAGCCAAATTCATCCATCCATGTATATTTTTTTAAACTACTAGGGCATCTAGTTTGCACACAGCTGAGTGCTGCTCATCAAGTTCCATGTGTTATAGACCGATTCAATTTTTACACTTCCCTGCCTTCTCCCTAGTATAGCAGTAGTCATTGGTATGAACTTTCTGACTCTCTCTGGATATTCTGAGGTATTGTAGCAGTTGCTTCATGTACACTGACAACCCATTTATTCTTAATAAAACAGATAATGTATACAAAAGGTGTAAATACACTTTAATACTAGAGTCAAAAATTCCTTGTGCAACCAGAACTAATCCTATAGAAGTTGTCAGTGACATTTGCACCATGCCTACTACACAGGGTAAAGACTCTACACATAAAACTACCTAAGCTGAGGCACTTATAGGTAACCTTCCTAAAAAACTAAGTTCTCCTGCACAGCACAGTCAAAAAAAGGTCCTCAGCCATCAGCCATCATGTAACTACTCTGTGAAAATTCCACCAACAGCTACACATAGCAACACTGTTTCCACTGTATCCACTGCATCCCCTGCTAAGCCCTTAAGGCAAACCAGTGCAAAGCCAAATTTCCTTGTCATTGCTAATTCTATAGTGAGGCATACCGATGTTCCCCTCACCAGCCTAAGTAAGGAACGAGTCTCAGTTAGCTGCTTTTCCATGGCTATGATCCATCAAGTCACACAGGCACTCAGGTCATTGAACCACATGTACCAGTATGACCCTGTCATAGTCCATGTGGATATTAATGACTTAAGAAGTACCTCCCTTGACTGTATAAAGTGAGACATGGTCAAGCTCATTGATTGTATCTCAGGTAGGTTTACAAATAACACTGAACAGCATACTACCTTCTCCAAGGATGATGCCATGTTACCAGTCAGAAAATGACTGATTTTAACAGTTGGCTTAACTTCTGGTGTCAGTCCAGGGAGATACAATATTTGACAGCCTAGGAGGACATGATCGACAGATCAAGCTGCTTTGCCAGGGATAGTCTGCACTTATCCCCTCTAGGCTTTTAGATATTGGCAAAAACCTTTTCTACCCCATAATGTCTTTTGCAGACAATGCTAAACTGATAAACCTCCTGACTTAAATTGAACATACAAAGGACTATCTGAAGGTGGTACTGCTCAATGCCAGAAGTCTTAACAAAAAAATCCACTCCACTCCCTGCAAGCCTTACTCTCCCTGGAGAGTGTCGACATCTGTGTAGTAACAGAGACATGATTTAAAGTCACAGAGAGTACCCCGGCAGTGCAAGGTTATAATGCCCTTCACACCTTTAGCCTGGTTACTGCACAGGAGGGAACTAAAGATGGAGGAGTCTCAGTCTACATTAAAAGCAATTTCACAGCCAGACTAGTTAAAGTTTATGACCCACTGAAACTCATAGATGTGCAACTCACCATAAACAGGGTGTTATACCATATCCTTGCAACCTATAAGTCACCCTCCATCTCCCAGAAAATGCATACTACCTATCTCAATGTACTAGAGTCTATCACCATTCAACCCAATATGATATTCATGGGGGATCTCAACTACCCCTCTATAGTCTGGGAATACTACACAAGCCCAGTGATTCCTAAACTTTGTTAATACTAACATCCTGGAACAGTTGGTCCATTCTCCTGCCAGGGGTATAAACATCACTGACCCTGAATTCATGAACATGGGAGAGTGATGTTCCTTATCCAGGGTTCTGTACTCACTTGTCAGATCTGACCATAATGCAGTACTGCTTGAAATAAAAAATAAAGACATGGACCCCATCAAAACCAAAAATCTCAAGGAACTATTCCAAGGCTAAACTCTCTCTATTAAGTGATCCCTTGGCTTAATTCCAAGCACCTCTAAACACAGTAACCACTGTAGCATATGCTAAGCTATTTACAAAATCCCTGTGCAGCCATATTGATAGCTGTATAGAGTGAGCTGTGCCCACTCATATTAAGAATAAGACAAATTTAAAAGACAAGCCACCCTGGTGGAATCACAATATTACTCAGTTATACAACAAAATAAAAAGGGTAGGAGGAACAAAGCCCAACATACTAAAGACCCCTGAGTAATTTAATCAGACAGCTAAGAGGGTTAATTAATACTTTAAAGGCTAAATTTGAAGAAAAAAGTAGATTCTTAGGCAAAGGGCAACCACAAAGCTCTCTACAGCTATGTCTATAACCTCATGGGAAATGTGCAAAAATGCACAGAGCTTAGAACTTATTGTAAATGGCATCATCCACACAGATCCAGAGGCCATTTTCGACTTTTTGGCTGACAGGTTTAGCTCAAATTTCTCCCCCAACTCTCCAACCGGAAAATACCACATACCACAGTCCCCCCAGCCATTACTAATGAACAGGTTATCAATGCACTTTCCAAGGCCAAAAACACTGCATCAGTGGGCCCCGTTAACATCCCAGGATGCTTACTAAATAGCATCAAACACAATCTCTCTGGTCCATTTGACTCAGTTTTCAACTGGAGCCTACAGTCAGGTTTTGTGCATAAGGAATGGAAGATGGCTACAGTCATTCCCTTGCACAAAGGAGGTCCAATGCATGGTCTGGGTAAATACAGCCCCATAAGTCTGAACAGCCTCATATGTAAGGCCATAAAGGGAATCATCATGGATATGATAAATGAGGACATAGGTAAACTGCAAATGCTGGACCCGTCACAGGTTGGCTTTGTTAAAGGAAGGGCATGATTATTAAATCAGGTGGTCTTCTTTGAGAGGGTAACCAAAGTAATGGATGAAGGCAAGACTGTGTAGACAACTTCAACCTAGTCAAGTCTTTTGATACAATATCCCACTCAGACATTATAGACAGGCTTACTAAATTAGGTATAAACACTTTTATCACCTACTAGATAGCAAGCTGGCTCACTGATAGGTGCTAGAACGCCAAAATAGGTCAAGTCACCACCAGCAAGAGGCCAGTCACTACCAGAGTCCTTCAGGGCTTGGTACTGGGCCTACCTTTTTGGCATCTATTTCTCTTATGTGGAAGCAAATGCTGAAAGTTTATGGCTAACTAAGTCTGCAGATGTTTGCAAGCTGGAGGTCATAATTGACTCCTCTGCAGACACAAGCATTCTTCAAGAAGGCCCATCTCTGAATAATAAATGGTGCCAAAGCCATGATCTTAAACTCAATGTTAGAAATGCATAATTGTACCATTTTGGGAAGTCAACCATCCTGGTTAATTACCATGTTGACAATACTCCCCTAAGAGTCAACCCAGTGTTCAGGGATCTGGGGACGCATGTATAAAGTAGTCTTACCTTCAATCAGCATATGGCCATGATGATGAGGAACTCTTTTTATATTGCACAACATATAAGTAAGAGCATGACATCCAGGTCCAAAGAGGTCATTGTCCCACTGTACTTCGCCCTTATCAGACCAATCATAGAGTACAATGTTCCCTTTGGTATATACCTGACCAGGCATATGCAGCAACTAGAGTGACCTCAAAGGTCCCTTACAAAAAGAATACAAAGTATAAAAAACCTACCTCATGCAGAGTACCTTAAAGCCCTTTCCTTCTACTCACTTTCCTATAGATTACTGAGGGGTGATCTATACCTGGCTTAAAAGGCATCCGCTAATCCCATGTGACGTCCCTCCTCTGGGCCAGTAATCAAGGAGCCTCAATCCACACTACTGACACTGCTAAGGGAAGTTCACTTGGAACAAAGATAAATACAAACAGTATTTCCAGATGCAGTCCTCTGCACCAAGCACCATTTCCCTTAAGAGTACACAGGAAGCATACTCAGTCCTGTGGCTGGGTTTCCTTGTCTCTCTCCAGGCCCCCAAATAAGACACCCCACTGACCATAGCTGTAGAGTTTAGTCCTCTGCTGAGTGTTCCAAACCAAGTCTTCAGCCACCCTCTCTATGGAATCCGTGCCCTGTGTCCCTGCTCTAAGTAGCTTACACACACTCTTTGATATGTGATTTTCACACACACACACACACACACACCCACACACACCCACACACACACACACACACACACACACACACACACACACACACACACACACACACACACACACACACACCTGGGAAAGCCTGGCACAGATTTATCAGCTATGTCCCCTCTGCCCTGACTATAAGGTAGATACTGCCACTAAAACACTCCAAAGGCAGCAACTCTAAGGCTGTTATAAGGGTATCTAATTATACTGAGTAAAATGAATACTAATACAAATGGTAGAGTTTTACCAATGCAGCAATGTAGTCAGGAGCAGCCACAGTGTCACCAAATAAATATAAGTACTCTCAAAGGTTAAAATATTCTATAAAACACCAGCCACAATGAAAAGTTTAAATATATTTAATAATAAATAATAAAAGAACATGAAAATACTAAATATCTGTTTATGATAAACACCAGAGTTTCAGTCACAGAAAATATTAAAAAAATAACACAGGTGGGATAGATTCACACAGATACAGAAAAAGAGTACTTAACTAATCTCACTATAGTTTCCTGACTGATTTAAAGAATTACTATTCCCTGCTTATTTACTAAAGCAAGGGAAGATGAAATGGGTGAGTGATCCTTCTTTGTCAAATTTCAAAAACAGATTGCCCTGAGACATCTGTCTCATCTAGTATTAAAACATCATTTCAGTGCTGGATTTCATAATGACATCACATACATCTGGTCTTCGGATCTCTGCTTTTCACTTTCCTAGAAACTGAACCAGAATCTACCACATATGTGTCATAATACACACACATTGAGCTTTACTAAGATATGTTATAGCATCTGGAAGCTATAAAATCATTTCAAAAACTTCCACCCTTCCAGGGTATCAATTAATTCACCCTTAAGGACAATACAGTAGGATTCCTATTCCTGGTTTTAACAGACATTTTTTCCTCTGGCTGCAACCAGAACTGTAAGATGCAATCTTTACAGCCTAAACCAGGTAATTTAATTTTAGACTATTTTTCAAAGATAGCTGGATTGAGATTAACGTCTTCCCTTACAGTATCCTCTGTTAATATATTAATTTCAACAGTTACAATACAGTCTGACATACAGATGTATTTCTTTTCTGTTCCGTAAGACCAGATGTTGGTACATTTAAAACACAAGCAGCTTTACAAATGCCATTTTTAACACAAGCATCTGTACAAATTATTTTATTATACAAATGTCATATAATTCTCTACAAAATTAAAGCTAGTTATGCTGGAACATGTTACACATCCACTGCCCTACTTCTCCTGGCATAGCTGGCAATACCTCACATCATCACATCTCTCCCCACTATGAAGACTCAAGCTATTTTTTCAAGTGACCCTGAAAAAATGTTGCTTGAGAGGAATAAGTCTGTCTGGGAATACATTAACCCATACCCTGTCTTGAGAGCCCATTTGCATTGGCTTTGCTAACCCCACACTAAAGTGCTGCACTGTCATGTCATATGCCTGCAACACTAAGTTCCACCTTAGTAACTTGGCATTTTTCTGGTTGGCTCGATGCAACCAGAGATCCCCCTCAGATTCCTCCTGCCAACCACTGCAAATAGTCAGCACAAGGGCCTTCCTATCGTGGTAAGGCTTCATCATGTTAACATGGTACAATTTGTACCCCTCCTCCTGACTAGCAGGTTTACCATGTAGTTCACATCACTGACATTCATTACCACTTTGAAAGGTTCCTCCCAAGCTGCCTGCAGCTTATTGTGCCTGATAGGCATGAGCACCATAACCTACTGTCCCATAGCATACTCTCGGGCTTGAACATTCCTGTCATACCAGACCTTTTTCTGCTATTGGCCTCCTGCCACGTTCTCCTGGGCCAAGCCCATTAGAATCCTAAGCTTTGTCCTAAGGTTTAGAACAAATGCCACAACAGACTTCTTGTGGGATTCACACTCACTGTCCTACTCATCACAAATCAAATATAAAGGCCCTCTCTCCCTATGCCCACACAGCAACTCAAAGGGTGAAAAACCTGTTCATTCCTGGGGTACTTCTCTGCATGCAGACAGCATATGGGGCAAATATTTGCCCTACACTCTCTTAAACTGGTCTGCAAATGCCTGTAGCATGGTCTTTAGTGTAGAGTTTAACATCTCCACAAGCCCATTAATCTGGGGGTGGTAGAGGGTGGTCTTTAGGTGCTTTACTCGACAGTGCTCCCACAGAAAAGCAGGCAGGTCTGATATGAAATTGTCACCTCTGTCAGTAAGTATTTCTCTCTTGAAACCTACCCTGCTGAAAATCTCCAACAAAGCATTTGCCACCTTCTCTACCTCAGTGGAGGAAAGAGCCACCGCCTCAGGGTATCTTTTAGCATAATCTACTACCACCAGAAGATACTTCTTTCCTGTGGAACTTGGGGCATTCAGAGGCCCCACAATATCCATAGCAACCCTCTGAAATGGCTCCTCAATCACAGGCAAAACTATCAAAGGAGCTTTGACCTTGTCTCCTACCTTGCCAACTCTTTGGCACTACTCACAGGTCCTGCAGTACCCTGTTACATCCTTTGCAATCCCAGACCAATAAATGTTCTGCACAATATGTCTGTTGGTATGCTTTATGCCCATACGACCTGCAAAAGGAATGTCATGGGCTATGGTTAGAAGTGCCATATGGTAGGCCATGGGCACCACCAACTGTTGTATTACCTCACCTTCTAGCCCTCCCTCAGGGGTGCAGTCTCTATACAGTAACCCTTTGTTCCAGTATACAGACTCCCCTTTCCTTGAGGTTCAGGTGCCTCCCTAGCTACCTTTCTCAAGCCTCTTAGTGTAGACTCCGATCGCTGAGCCTGTCTCAGTTCTACCATTGTGAGCCTTTCCAGCTCCTCTTCCACAAGAAGTCTGGTATCTTGTCACAGTAGTGTCTCACTGTCAGCCTGTGTATTATGACTCACCTCTGCCCTTGCAGTCACCCTGTCCAAGGGAACATCAGTACCTACCAGCAGCTGTGGCTCATCTTCAGGCTTACTGCTACAGGGTAGCTCCCTCCCTGAAATAACTACATCACCAGCTCCAGCTTCAGGTGTGGGGTCTGTTTGGGTCTCCCCAGGCTATCAGACCCACAAGCCTGTCTCCAAGCCTTACTGCACTCACTGCATGCACACAAGCTACTGCATTATCAAAATCATTTCCTATCAGGACATCTGCAGAAATATTCTCAAACACACCTACTTGCTTGCTTCCTTTTCCACCCTCCCAGTCAAGGTGAACCCTGGCCGAAGGTATTTGGAATGGGGTCCCTCCTAAACCTCTGACTAGAGTGGACTTCCCAAGCAAGTACTGCTCCTTTTTAACCAATGCAGGCTTCACAATGGTTATATCAAAGGCTGTGTCTGTCTTAGCAGTAGCCTGTTTTCCATCCACTAAGACTGGATATATACTCCGGTGATAGTCTGGTACCCCTGCTGTCTCCAAAGAACTTACCACTAGCATACTGTTATTCCCACTTGCTGGCTCCCCCACCTTTTGTTCCCCACCTTGCTTCCATGGGCATCTGTTTGCTACATGGCCCCACTGATTACATTTAAAACATCTAAACCTTGATCCTGGCCATGTACCTGAACTAATGGCATCCCCTGTTACTAGTGAACTCTGTTGGGATGGTTTTGGCTGCCCACCATGGGTTTCCTTATATCCATGTGCAGCATTGGGTATCCACTTCTTGTTCAGTGATGCCCTGATTGCTAAGTAGAGATCACCTTTTTCCCAGCTCATCTGCAGAGTTACACTCTCGGTCTGCCAACCAGATTCTTATGTCCTCAGGCAAAGTGTTAAGGGCTTGTTCCCTTAGCAAAAGATCTTCCAACCTTTCAAAAGTGGTGGCATAACACCCAATTACCCACTTATGAAAATAAGTGCTTAACTCAGCAATATGATCACATAACTTTTATGTGCCTTGCATCTGTGCTCAAGAAACTTTTTTCTGTAAGCTTCAGGTGTTAACTTAAAACACTCCAATAAACATTGTTTAACTTTATCATAGTTTAAATAATCACTATCAGACAATTTAGAAATAGCGGTTACAGTTTTACCATGGAATAAGGGGGTCAGAAACTGTAACCAGAGCCCTTGAGCAACATTATATTGTTCACATGCTTTTTCAAATATATGAAAACAACTATAAAAATGATCACCCTCTGTAAACTGTGGAAGAAATTTACTGAGCTTTTGTGCTTTTGGGGTTTGGTTGTTCCCTTCCACATTACCTCCATGACCCTGATGAAGAGTCAACATCTCTCTCTCATGTTGTCACTGTTTCTCATTTTCTTCAGCCTCCAAATGCCACAGTCTCTCATTTTCTTCAGCCTGCAAACACCACAGTCTCTCTGCTGATTCTATTATTAAATGTTTGGTCTCCATTTCAAGTCTCTTTAACTCCAAATGGATTTTTAAGTCATCTGTGAAAAAGATGAATTGCCCTGTTTCTGAGGGATGCACATCCCCATCGACAGACACGTTGTCTTCCTGGTGGCTGGTATGGGCTACAGCTTTGACTAATGCTGAAATCATTTCTTCTTTAGTCAGGTTGGCATGCACCAGTCCTTTGGCTTTGCACACCTTGGCCAACTGGTTCTTTGTCAGCTTGCTATAATCCTCTGCTGACATTTTTGCTTCTTTCCCTGGCTAAACTAAACTAAGAACAAATAAAACTGTTGTGAAAATGAAACTTTGCATGTTTACCTTGTGGCTGCTGAGAGTGCACACATCTTCAGTGACAACTGCCTACAGGCTACAGAAGTTCAATTAGTATCCTCACTACTGCTTACCAATTTGTGACTTCCTCCTCTGGGCCAGTAATCAAGGAGCCTCAATCCTCACTACTAACACCGCTGAGGGACATTCACTTGGAATGAGGATAGATAAATGCAGTATTTCCAGATGCAGCTCTGTGCACCAGGCACCATGTTGCTTAAGAGCACACAGGGAGCACATTCAGTCCTGGGGTTGAGTTTCCCTCTCTCTCTCTCTCTCTCTCTCTCTTTCCAGGCCTCCAAATAAGACACCCCACTGACCACAGCTGTGGAGTTGAGTCCTCCGACGAGTGTTCCATGCCAAGTTCTCCACCACCCTCTCTGAAAAAACATTGTCTGTATTCCTACTCCAAGTAGTTGACACACACACTTTGAGATTTGATTTTCACACACACACACACACACACACACACACACACACACACACACACACACACATACATGCACTTGCACACACACACACACACACACACACACACACACACACACACACACACACACACACACACACACACACACACACACACACCTTGGAAAGGCTGGCACAGATTTACCAGCAATGCCCCCTCTTCCCAGATTATAAGGTAGATACTGCCACCAGAACACTCCAAAGGCATCTACTCTATGGCTCTTACAAGTGTACCCAATTATACTGAGTAAAATAGTAGTGTTTGACCAATGCAGCAAGGTTTTGAGAACTGGCTACAGTGTCACCAAATAAATATAAATACTCTCAAAGGTTAAAATATTCTCTAAATGACCAGCCACAATTAAAAGTTTAAATATATTTAATAATAAATAATAAAAGAACATGAAAATACTAA
This sequence comes from Protopterus annectens, assembly GCF_019279795.1. Lineage (NCBI taxonomy): Eukaryota > Metazoa > Chordata > Ceratodontiformes > Protopteridae > Protopterus > Protopterus annectens. The sequence continues at coordinate 31,464,708 of NC_056749.1, forward strand.
ATATCTATTTACAATAAACACCAGAGTTTCAGCCACAGAAAATATTGAAAATGACACAAATGGATAGATTTACACAGATACAGAAAAACAGTACTTAACTAATCTCACTATATTTCCCAACTGATCTAAAGAATTAATGTTTCCTGGTTACTTATTAAAGCAAGGCAAGATGTGGTGGGTTAGTGTTCCTTCTTTGTCAGGTTTCAAAAACAGACTGCCCTGGGACTTTTGTCTCATCTAGTATTAAAACATCATTTCAGTGCTGGGTTACAGAATTACATCACATACATCTGGTCATCTGACTTTTGATTCCCACAATACCCTGTGTATTAGAAACGGAGCCAAAGTCTAGCACATGTGTCATAATATGAGCACATAGACCTTTGGAACTTTGGAATAGACATATGGAAGCTAAAAAATCATTTCAAAAACTTCCACCATTCCAAGATAGCAATTAGTTCACCCCTAAGGACAATACATTAGGATTCCTAGTCCTGGTTTTCACAGACATTTTGTCTTTGGCTTCAATCAGAACTGTAAGATAAAAACTTTATGGCCTAAACCAGGTAATTTAATTTCAGACTATTTTTCAAAGTTAGCTGGACTGAGATTAAACTCTTCATTTCCAGTATTCCATGTTAAACTTTATTAATTTCAACAGTTACAATACAGTCTGGCATACAGGTGTATTTCTTTTCAGTCCAGCAGGACCCACTGTTGGTACATTTTTAACACACGCAGCTTTACAAATACATTTTTCAACACAAGCATCTCTACCAATATACAAATGACATATAATTCTTTACAAAACTCCAGCTAGCTATGCTGGCATGTGTTACACATCCACTGCCCTACTTCTCCTGGCATAGCCGGCAATACCTCACATCATCACACCCCACACTAATGAATCTTCTTTATTCATAAGTCAAACAATACAAACTGCAGCAAGGAAAAGACACTCCACTCAGTGAAAATGATGAAACAACTGTCCTAAAATCTCAAAAACTGATTAATCACAGAGGTCCACAATAAACGAATATCGGGTTTTTATATCCCCATTTTAAACTTTGGCAACTCACCAGGGGAAAACTTAAACCCTTGGCCTAATAACAAGAAACTGTATCCCTGTAGTTTTATTTTGACCTACAGTATGGATGTTAAGGGAATTATTTCCATCATCTATAAAAACTGGAACTTGATTATGCAGGAAGGACCTGTTCGGGAGAATGGAATGGAAACCCCTAAAATAACTTTTAGAAGAGGTCAAAATTTAAAAAACATACTAGAGAGAAAACCTAAACTTGCAGATGCTAGAGTTGGCATGTTTAGATGCAATATGTGCCATTATTGTAGGTACATATGCACAGGATCTACCTTTGTCATAAAAAATATTAGATATAAAGTACAGGGTAGATTTAATTGCTCAAGCTCACGAGTTGTCTATTTAGCTAAGTGTACTCACTGTCCATTTTTTTACGTCGGTAAAACCTACAGAAAACTCCAAGAGCATATATGAACATTTGTACGCTATTAAGAAGGGTAAGCTGGACAATGCCTTAGCAAAACATGTCATGGAGAATCCCCTACATACATTTTTATTCAGTCATCGATCAAATCCAGTTAGATGGTAGGGGAGGGGCAGATTCCCTAATCCTCGAAGTTAGGGAATTAATCTGGCAGCTGAGATTGGACGCTTGCCATTACTCAGGAGGTAATGGTAGATTATCCATAACATGTATGTTGAGACTCAGGAGCTTAAACAGGTAAAATTTCTAAAATTTCTTTTATTATTCAGTTTTCTTCTCCCTTTCAGTTTTCTTATCCCTTAGTTTATAATTCCAGACTAGTTCCACCAGTCAATTTTGTACTTCATTGTCATTATTATTATTATTATTACATTATTATTAAAGTATTAAATTACATCTTTTAACTTATCCATCGACTGGTGACTTCCTTTACAGTTTTCGAGGTTTTAGGAGAGTTGTTTCATAAGTCAAACAATACCAGATATACTAGGCGTAGGGACCTGAATTTTGTCTGTGACAGAACATTCTGGAGAGACAGATATATGTTCCAAAGACTGCCCCTCCCATGGAACAGGCTTTCTATCCATGGGAAACTAAATTTGTCTGTTACCCAATTTAAGCATATCCTAGACTGGGGGGGATAAGAAATTTACACTCAGCCTGGCACTCTTATCCCTTATCAGCAGATGTAATTTATAAGTGCTTGGTTCTCAATTTGCTACTAAATACAGAATGTGATTATTCATTCATGAAAACTTAGCTAGACTTAGAAAATGATCACTTAAATCTAGTTAACATTTCTGCAGTGATTTTAATAGCTTTGTTAATGGCATGTGTATCTGGAAAACCAGTGGATTTGAGAGGGTCACCAAGGCCATGGATGAGGGTAAAACAGTGCGTACTGTATATCTTGACCTGGCTAAGGTATTTATTACGATACCTCACTCAGACATTGTTGAGAAGCTCTTTGAGCTAGGTGTAAACCCTTACATAACTCGGATTGCTGTCTGACTCTCAAATAGGACCCAAGAAGTCAGGGTCGGTGAGACAACTTCTGCCAAGAGACCAGTCACCCCAGAGCCTGCTGCTGTTTGGCATCTACTTCATAGGAATCAACACTAACATTAAAAGCCTCTGGCTCACCAATTTGCAGATGACTGTAAGTTGAGAACTATTATGTATTTATTTATTTAATTTATTTAATTTAAAAAGACCCAGATCTATTCTAAAGCCTAATGACAGATCCTTTGTCAGTACTTCAGGGGAGGAATCCTCCTATACGGACAATGATAGTAGTAGTTATCGCGAATCACCCATTCGCAAAAAGTCAAATGCCATACACCCTTTAGAAACAGGAAAAGGTGGCGGGAGGCCGCAAACACAGACATGGGCATAAGATCAAACTCTGTGGAGGGGTTGATACAAACACTGTTGAACTAACTAAACATAATTATCACAATGTGTTGAACTTATCAGATGTACAACTCACTAATGCACAAGAAACATTACTCAATAAAGGCCTTGGTTTTATCCCTGGTTTCTTTCCTGATGAATACAATATTGTCAATGATGTATTATCTTTTTGCTGTAATCTTAACCTAAAGTTGTTTTTTTCAGATAATACTTCTCAAAGATCACAGGAATTCAGATTTCTCAAATCTGAATTCCAACCTCCAATGAACAAACACATCTCTATATTTCTACAATCAGTCCTAAGAGATTTACATTTTCCTCACAGGGAATCATGCATTCTGGGCCAAAACATATCTGCATCTGAAAAAGTTGCCCTTGAAGAACTAAGACACAACCATAACATTGCCATTATGCCTGCAGACAAGGGAGGTGCGGTAGTAGTAATGAATACGGGATACTACCTAAACGAGGGCAAGGGACAATTGGCAAATACCCGATGCTACATGCACATGTCCATTGATCCCACTGATGTTTTTAAGAAGGAAATTGATATGTTCTTGAATCAAGCTGAAGAAGAAGGTATCATTACCAAGACCATTGTGAAACATCTTACGGTTAAGGATCCGCAGAAACAAATTCTCTATTTCCTTCCTAAAATACACAAGTCTATTTCTAAACCACCAGGTAGACCTTTCGTATCGGGCATAGGCTCATTAACAGAACCTCTATCAGCCTTCTTAACACATCACCTGAAACCCTTATTAACTTCAGTCAGAGCCCAATTACAGGACATTACCCATTTCCTTCAAATTATACAAGACACACAATTGGAACAAGGGTGGTTAATGTGTACACTGGATGTGAAATCACTATACACTAGTATACCGCACTGGGCTGGACTACAAGCCTTACAATATTGGCTTGAACGATCAGATTTATATCCACCTGGATTCAATACTTTATTAGTCTGCATGGCAGAACATGTGTTGAATAAAAATGTTTTTTATTTCCATGGGGAATGTTTTTGGCAACTACAAGGTACGGCTATGGGAGCCTCTTTCGCACCCATATATGCAGATTTATTTATGGCCTACTTTGAAGAATGCATGATTTATGACACATCACATAATTTATACATGGTGGAGATTGACATCTGGCATAGATACTTGGATGATTGTTGGATGGTGTGGCGGGCGGATCTGGCATATTTACAAGAGTTTGTTGAATATCTGAATGGAAACATATGGGGCATTGAGTTTACTGCAACATTTCATCATTATACTATTGACTTTCTGGATGTCACAGTGTACAGAAATGTGGATCATACTTTAAGCACCAAAACATATCATAAATACCCACAGTACAATACACTGCTTCATGCATCAAGTATGCATCCGAACTACACCATCCGAAACATACCGATATCTCAATTTACGCGTATCAAACGCATAAATTCATCTGAGCAGGATTTTGAACAAGCCAGAAAAGATCTGTACCACAGATTTAGGGACACGGGATATAGAGATTCGGATATATATAAAGCAAGTGAATGGTGCAACACTCAAGACAGGAACACTTTGTTACAATATAAGAAATCAACCAACACTAAGGGGGATTCTAGCCTTAGGTTTGTGACACATATGGCAGGAACCACCACATGGTAAGACACATACTAGATTCGAATTGGAATATACTTTTCACGAATGAGGAACTAAGAAAACTTTTGGGCCCCAAATACCAAATTTCATTCAGGTGGGGCAAAACCCTAGGAGGTCTTTTTTCTCATTATAAACATAAGGAAAGTGGGGGTGCCATATATCAACAAACAACTTTAACTGGAGACAGACTTTTAGGTACCTTCCCATGTGGTCATTGTAGCTCTTGTTCACATGTTAGCAAACTTAAAGAATTTACTAGTGTTAATACGAACAGAGTATATCAATCTAGGGTGTTCGCTAATTGTAGTAGCACCTGGATCATTTATCTAGCCACTTGCCAATGTAAGGCATTTTATGTGGGCCAAACATCACGGTCACTTAGAATACGAATGACAGAACATAAAAGCGAAATCAGGAACAGAAAAGAAACCAATGCCTTATATAGACATACCATTAAACATGGTAATGCTCATTTTATGTTCATGGTTATTGATAAAATCACAGGGGACAGAAGTAACCAACAAGGTTGGCATACTATTTTAAATCATAAGGAAAAGTATCGGATTACTAAACTTGGGGGATTATTTCCGCCGGGTCTTAATGACCATTTATAAATAACCTTAAGATGTATGCTGATCGTCAGCATTATGAGTTAAAGGCTGGTGTGAGCCAGTCTATATTGGTTGCTCTGGTCCTCTTACAAAGTTATACATTAGATCACTAACATGACGACTTATATGTCATTTGGTAATAATAGTTAGTTATACTCCTATGCAGACTATACTGGTTAGATATAGTGTGACATGCTCATTTCATTTTTAAGTCATAAGATTTGATGGGGGATTATTTCTAACCTTGGAATATTTAGTTATATATGTACATATACACATTATGTCCTACATCCCATTTACCAATATTGTATATTCATGGAGTTGTTGATAATGTACAGCAGGACATTTTTATGGGTTAGAACTAGTTTATCATGGGTATAATAACATATATATATAGGTTTAAATATCGTGGAGCAGATATAAATGTTGATATTTAACATACCAGGATATTCCAATTGGATATGTTATGAACTCTAGGTTTATTAGATTCTAGAGATTTTGATTGGCTGAACAGTTTTGTCTGTTGATGCTCAGATATCTCACTATATATATATATATATATATATATATATATATATATATATATATATATATATATATATATAAATTTTTTATATACAAATATATATATACAAGCTATGTAGTATGTATTTGTTAGCATTATATATTAAACTAGTTACATACTCAGAGAACACAGATTGTAAATGTGGAAATATATGGGTCAAAAATAGAATATGTTGGTCAGGCTTCAATTGAACTTAAGGGCTATTATCTTTATTTTCTTTATTTATTATATATTGATAGATATAACTGGTTTTGTTGGGCTTCTCAACATAAATAGTGTTATCAATATATTCAAGAACTGTTTTTTTTAATTTATCATAGTGCAGTTCATTTTGTGTTGAACAGTGTTAAAACACTCCAACCACTAGGTTGGGCTATACCTCTGCTTCCACTGGTTAGGAAACAGTATAAATATTTGTGATTATTTTATTGTTTAAAAATTTTTTTCTATCCATTGAGGAAGGCTTGGTAGCTGAAACCGGTCTGGATATAGAAATATACAAGATTATGTAATAAAATTATCATCCTAATTTAAGGCTGGTGTCGTGTATCGCATTTTGCTGGTCGCTGGTGTTTGTCTGATTAGTGTCGGACTAGGCCAGAAGCCCGTTTTCAGCAGAGACCTGGGGAGAAAAGCTCCAGAGAAGATTAGATAATTATGTATTTGTACATATGACAATTGCAATAGGAGTTCAAATGCAAGTTCCTTGACATTGTATCTAAAAGCATATAACAATGGTAGTACAATAAGCTTATACTATTCATACAGAGAAAACAAATAAATATATATATATATATATATATATATATATATATATATATATTTATTTTTTTTTTTTTTCAGGATAAAATTATCACAAACTGAAGCTAGGAAGGCTCATTTGCCAAGAAATATTGACAATGGGTGGTAAAGAGAAGGAAGTTAGACAGTAAGGGGTTAAATTAGTTAGGCTGGAGGAGAATATGAGCAAAGCCTATGTTTGGTGAACTATTCCTTTAGGGATTGTTTAAATGAATGTATATCATTGATGGACAGAATATGCTGAGGTAGAGAATTCCAGTGTTTATAGATCCCCCCCCCAAGGCACAACCATTGTGCAAGTGGATTTAATACAGACAAATGAATGATGCCAAAGCCATGGCCTAAAACTCAATCCTAAAAAATGCATTATAATGCCCTTTGGAAAACTGTCGATGCAAGTTAATTACTCCATTGATAAATTGCTAACTAGAGTCTACCCAGTACTAAGGGATCTGGGAACATATGAAACAGCAATCTGGGCTTTGACCAACCTGTAGCTAAGATAATAAGAAACTCATTGTATGTTGCCCAACTTGTAGATAAGGGTATGGAATCCATGTCCAAGGAAGTTATATTATCACTATACTTGGCCATTATCAGACCTATCATTGAATACAGTCTCCCCTTTGACATGTATTTAACTAGACACTTGCAACAGTTAGAATGCCCACAAAGATTTCTCGCCAGGAGAATTCAGTGAGTGAATATCCTGTCCTACTCTGATCACCTAAAGGCTCTGTCTCTGTGTTCAGTCTCCTACAGGCTCCCAAGAGGTGGATCTTTCCCCTGGCTTACAGGGCTTCTACAGTCCCAGCTGAGATGGATCTGTTGCAAATGTACAGAACAAGATATGTGCCCCAAAGGATCCTTGCATTATGGAATAGGCTTCCCACCCATGTAAAACAGAGTTCATCCCGGATTCTATTCAAACAAAACCTTGACAATTGGATGGGAAATCGTAAATTTACTCCTGTTCTGACCCCATGTTTTTTATGGCTAGAGGCCGTCAGTAAGAAAAAATGTATCCTTACTAACCTCCACAAATCCTTAGTTACCTGCCTATTAACATGCCTCCCCCCCATATGATACTTGGGACCCAAATGTTTTGGGGTACACTATGCTTATGAATGAATTTGTCTTTCATGTGAAATGATCTAAATTTTATAGTTAGCCAGTTTAGAAACATCTATCAGTTAGCAAGGTTTTTTTTTTGTAAGATTAAGAAGTTTTTTTAGTAACAGTGTAGATAGTGTCACTTCTTTATGGCATTAGGGTCTAATACCCGAAAGCTCTAGATGTCTATAGATTCTTTTGATAGTATCAGTGACAGAATAGTAGACTTGTTACTAGTTGTTTCACATCTGTCATGTATTAAAACTATATCTATGATTATACAATAAAAGGTGATTTTTATTGAAAACCATGCAAGCTGATTGGATATCAATTGTTCCCAGTAAGAACAAGGTCAGAAAGTTGTAACTCCATCTAAGAGAAACTTGCTGGTTAGAGGTTCAGACCTTTAGACAACATCTCATTGATAAAATAGATCTAATGTCTATAACAGTTAAAGAATCTGTCCCAACATTGATTGATTACTTGATATTAAATTTACAACATAAAGTTTCTGATAAAGGTAAGCTTTCAAACATACATAAAATTATCAGACAAGAAACGTTTTACAGTGTAGATACCTACTGGAATTATTTCATTTCCATTAATGGAGATCCACCAAATCAACAAGATAAACAATATATATTGGAATCTGCTTATAAAACTACGTCCTCCATTGTCTGGAGACTTTTTACATGGAAATTTTTACATAGATCCTTTTATACACCTTTGATGATGAATAAAATAAATAATAAAGATAATCTATGTAAGAGATGTAATGTATAAATTAATGCAGACTGGGCTCATATGTTTTATGACTGTATAAAATTGAAAGAATATTGGAAGTCAATTAATGAATTTTTGCAGGCTCTTTTTACAGGTAATTTTATTATTTCTAAATCTCTTATATTATTCAACACACCTGTACCTCAAAGTGTTAAAAAGGTTAAGCTTCCCTTGTTATGGTCTATCCTAGCAGTGGCTAGAAAAATAATAACCAGAAACTGGATTTCAGATACACCTCCTTCGTTCAATGAATTTAAAAATGTTATGAATATAGTGTGCCATATGGAACTGAATACTGTGAAGTTAAAAACTACTAGAAAAACGTCTTATTATATTGTATGGGATAATTTACAAAACTTGTTAAACAAATCTTAACTTCAAAAAACATGGTATTTTAGTTTAATTAATTGATCTGATTGTAGTGGATGTCTTTGTAAATACTTTGGTTGTTTTGTTGAATGTTATAATCATATCTATTTTAATTACTTGTATAAAATTGTTATGATATTTTCTTGTATGTTAAAAACAATAAAATTGTTTTAAAAAAAAAAAGAAAGTTGCAACTCCTTCTAACCTCCGAAAAATAGATTCACTTAATATGAAAGACATTGCTGAATTTTGTCTCTGGAAATCGGAGAAAATGAACTAGACCTTGGGCAGCAGTAACTACTAAAATAAATAGCTATAGCTGCCCAGTGCTTGCCCCCAACAAATCTGAGAAAAAAAACTCCTTCCTGGCATCTGTAACTATTAAAAGCAGTAGTTACAGCAGACCTATATTCTTGACCTTAAGGAGAGAAAACATTACACATTAAACAAAAGAGTGAAGTTTGTCTTTCCAACCTTCAGCCTCTACAAATAAAACAAAGACAAATAAACAGCTATAACAGAGAAAATCCTTTTCCCTTGTTACTTATATTGCAATAATTTACTTCTGCATTAACTTGCAATTTCTGAAAACTAAAAAGTATAAGAAATATGTTTTGCATTATTGACTTACTGTAATCCTTGAGAAAATCAAAACGTTTCAAGATGGGCAACGCAAAATACAAGGCAAAATCAGGGAAAGTGTAGATTAGAGTTATGATTTGTTTCTCCCATTCCTATCGTGCCTGGCTAGTGGATATGGGCAAGTAAGTCATAATCTTCAAAAAAAAAAAGGCAGACACAGTACTTGCAGGCTTAGAGAATGCGCCTTGCATATATTGGATTCTCCATACTACCAGAAGATGGAGGAAGAACACTAAAGTCCATTTATATAGTGACATTATTTTTTTTTCTTAAATAATAATGAAATGAAACAATGTACTGGAGGAGTGGCAATAAAAAGAAGCAGACCCAGTGGAGTTAAAAAAGCTTTACTATAATCCTTTCATTGAGAACGTTCATTTAAAACCTTTGGACTTCATTTGTTAAACAACCCCACTCAAGTCCATGCCGTAAGTCCCATGCTTCTAAAACATTTACCCATTTAAAAAGACACATCACTAAAATTATGTGTGATTCAAATAAAATGCAAATAGGTATCATTTGTCAGAGGATGCATGTATTCTGCATATTAAAATGTAATACAATGCAGTAAAATTAGATGTAAGACGAAACCACAAATTCAAATTAAGATTTTGATCATTACCAGAACACTTATGATAATAAAAACACGATGACTGTAACAACATTAATTATACATATGTATAAGCATAAAAACACTTAACAATGTTGTATCAAATGAAACATAAACATCTTTTAGTTTATTCATTGTAGTAATACATAAAAATAATAACAGTAAATGTAATTAATTAATTGAATGTATGCCAAAATTAAATAAATAAAACTAAAAATCATGGAGGTAACTATTTTTAACCTATCTCTGCCATGTAGCAGATTCATTAACACCTACACCAAGTGTACATTAAGTGTACACCGTTTGTATTCAGGAACATCCCTACCACATTTTTTGTGCTTTCTTGTCACTCAGAAAGATTACACTAGGTGTACATGTAGTCTACACTCTGTGGTAACCTTTACAAATCCCTCTCAATATTTAAGGCTGCATAAAAATCAGTAGGAAAACTAAAATTAGGAGAAAGAAGGTGTGAGTTATGCTTGTAGTGTCTGTTGACTCAGAATGGTGTACAGTTACTGTAGGCGTTAATGAATTCCACTGCTTTAATTTAATGTTAATTATGCATATTTTATATTTGTATTATGTATAATGTATAATATATTGTCTTTTGAGCTCTGACTGTTTGCCAGGATGTAATTTTAAGACACTTGATATGGAAACATGGTCATTCAGACCTAGCAATACTTTGGCATTCAATCTTAACTGCCATAAATGTTCCCCAAATTCAATCTGATTTTCTTATGCTTACCTCTTATGTCCTTCTCCATTATCTCAAACTTGATTTTAATACAAGTTTCACTGTTGCATTGTCTGTATAGGGCATTTCTAGTACCTGACTCGGACATGTCGTGCAAATGTTCATATATACTTTTCCTTAACTGAAATTAGATGGGCCAGATAAAGGTGCTTCATCTTCCCTATAGAATAACAACTCATTTAGCTCAGGTAGTCTGTCCTGGCACCCCAAAACTTGCACAATTAGCAAATATTATTTATTTATTTATTTATTTATTTATTTTACATTTGTTGACCAGGATAGTCTGACTGGATACATGTCCATTTTCAGCAGACGCCCAGGGAGAAAAGCTCCAGACAAATATACACAAAAATCATATGCTCAAATAATGTTACACACAGTTTAGAGTCTCTATTCAAACAAGAAATGTATACAATCTCATAATACGTAAGTATAAAGATTAACAGTTGTGACACAGGCTGAGTGTGATCTAAGTACTAACATTCAGTAATACATAAGGAGCTAGTCAGGACTGGAACAAGGACAAAGCCAGTGCATCTTAAAATATAGTTTGAGACTTTTTTTTTCAAATAGTATTTTATTATTTTCAACAGAGAGTATAAAAGAATAACTATTCCAATATGCAATGTACTTAATAGATTACATATATGATTTCCATACTAAACACAGAATCTATAAAACTCTCTTAAAAACATCTATAAACATATATACAAATTTACAAATGTACAACAAGAACAACAGTGCTACTACCGTGTACACAGGGAGCTCATTCGTAACCATTGTACTTTAGTGAATAATTCGGAAGGAAGGAGAGTATTTAGTAGATCAATTGCCTGGACGAGTGGACTATAAATACTCTGTAGACCACATTAACTAAATGTCCTGTCTGACCAGAGGCTAATCTTTTAAAATAATATCATATAAGAGATTCCAAAATTTCTGATAATACATTTGTTTGTTTATGTTACTTAAGAAAAGTCTGTGCGAGGATATGAATTTAATTGTCAAGTTCCTAAACCCAATCCAAGATATTTTGGTGCAGTCCAACCAATTTTTAGTTATATAAAATTTGATTAATAGACAGAGAGTGATAAGTACATGATACCTCAGAGCAGATAATCTCAAATCAGTAATATGTAGTATCGCTAGTTCCCAAGATAAAGTTGATTTCTGGTATCACATTTTCCCTAGATGAACCTTAAGAGAGCACCAAAGTTTATGAGAGTACTTACAGAACCAAAGTATGTGTAATAGATCATTTGAGACTTTTTTTAATCGAGTTAGAAAGGGTTCTAGAGTAAGATCTTCAGGAAGGGAGTTCCAGGTTTTGCCAACAGAGTTGGCAAACAGAGAGTCCCCAGCTGAGTTGAGGGTTTTAACTGTTTGAGCCAGCAGTCTATTGGATGAACTAAGTGGCCTTAGGTTACTATAGGGGCTGATAATATTTTTTAAGTGCATGCATATTTTCAGGTTAATTGGGAACTTTATAGGCAATTATGAGTTGGTTATACTGTAGTAGATTAGGCAATTCTAGCCAACCTAGAAGCTTTAGGTTATGGCAGTGGTGTGTCCTATATGCTGTGTCAGTGACAAATCTAGCAATATGGTTATAACAGCTAGACAGTTTGCTAAGATTGGATTTGTTCAAGTTGATGAATAAAGGGGAGGAGTAGAGAAGGGTAGAGAGTAAATGGGAATGGGGCAATAGCAGTTCTGGCAAGCCGAGTAAGGAACGGTTTAATCCTATGTAGTGAGCAGAGTTTTTTATTAATGGTTTTAATAGTGTGATTGATATGCATATCAAATTTAAGGTTATTGTCAATTATTACACCTAAGAGTTTAGTATGGGCATCTGGGGAAGTAATAGTGCCATTGTTAGATTTTATGGTGAAGAATAGTGAGGGGGACCTATGAGTGGGGGGGGGGGTAGCAGTTTCATTTTATTGGGGTTTAGGATCAGGCGTTGATTAGAGAGCCAATTTTCAATGGTGTTGAAAGTATCCTGGGTCAATGCCATCACGTTTGTTGGGGAGATGGCTGAACAAATCAAAGTGGAGTCATCCACATATTGAATACAGGTTGAATTTGGGATGACAGGTCATTAATAAAGATAGAAAAAAGAAGGAGTCCTAGTATAGATCCCTGGGGAACTCCTAGGGTGATGAGTAGGAGGGCTAATAGTTTGTCTTGCCATAGGACAGCCTGTAGTCTACCACAGAGGTAGGGTTGAAACCACTGGAGAGCATGATTATCTAAGGAGATGGCCTTCAGAGTATGGATGAGTAGTTGGTGGTTAACCATATCAAAGGCCTTAGAGAGATCAAGAAAGAGGGCTGAGGATAGTTTGTTATTATTTCAGTTGTGGTTTATGACATTAGTGAAAGAGAGGATGGCTGAGGTGGTACTGTGGTATGGCCTAAAGTCATGCTGACAGCTAGCCAACAGATTGTTCTTAATGTCAATGTCAGTGTTTTTCCTTTCTATAAACCGTAGTTCATAGGCTAATAGGCTCATTGATAGTTGCTTGGCAATCAGTCTGCTGATCATTTTAATCATAGCCAAAAAAGGGAGGCAAGATAAGGTAGATTTTGAGAAAAACTGAGGCAGCACATCCAGTTATCAAGGTTTATCTTGAAGATGGCAAGGGTGCTACTTTGCTTGACATGTAGTGCAAGTTTGTTCCAGAAGTGAGGGATACCTTGAGATATGAATCTATCATGCCAGTGTGTCTTATTTATCTGCTGATGAAGGTTTAATTTCTTTAACTGAGTATTTCATGTACCATTAAATCTGTCAAGGAATAGGAGATCAAAAAGTGTTGGATCTTTTATGAAGGAGTCTGTAAGAGACTAAGTACAAAGAAATGTCTGCAAGTCTCTTGTGATAACTAAGATTTTTAGATGGGCCAGACAAAAGCTTAGCTAGTTCAGTTAGTGCCCTCGCTGGTACTATGAAGCAGCACCCCGCCCCCTCGGCTCTTCAAGTGAAGAAAAAAAAAAAAAAAAAACAAGAAAAAGAAAAACAAAACAAACAAAAAAAAACAGCACTTCATTGTAGTAAGCTGTACATCATCACTACAGATAAATCTATGACTACACCCCAGCAAAAAAAAAAAAAAAAAAAAAACGGACATTCCTTCATCTGGCACACCAACAAGGAGGCCAAATGCATGACATGCCCCCCCCCCCCCCCAAGCCATTCAGGTCTCATTTCTGTGCCCTACTCCAAACCTCCTTTAACATATTTTATTAAAAAAATTCTTATTCTAAACTTTAGTAACCTGCCCGAACTGAGCATGACAATGCTGAGGTTTTACTTAAAAAAAGATTATTTTTCACTTTTAAACTTTAGCAAACAGTTGCTACCGTTTAGACCACACACGTAGGTCTACAGCACTCAGGTTTGACTGCAAATGCAATGTGGCTTTTAAAAGCCGGTATTGCATCAAAGGGTAATCAGGATTGGCTGATCATGCTCCCTGATACTTGCACCAACTGGACAGGCCACTGAAATACCTCACAAAGAGAATCCATGGCCTCCAACACCTGTCCTATGCAGACAGGCTCAAATCACTATCACTCTACTCGGTGTCGTACAGATTACTCAAGGGTGATCTCTGTCTTGCCTACAAGACAATCTCAGACCCTGCCCTACTAGGGATGCTCCATATCTGTAAGTCTAACTCCTCATGCACTACCCACTCAAAACGCCTGAACCTAATATGCAACATTAACAAAACCTGCTGGAGAGATGGGTTTGTCTCACAGAGTCTGCCCCATCTCTGGAATGAATAGACTTGCCATACATGTCAAACAGAGCACCTCGCTGACCCTCTTCAAGTGCAACCTTGATGAGTGGATGGGAAACCACAAATATGTCCCAGGGGTTCCACCTGTGTCCCTCACTGACAGGGATGACAGGTGCTGACCGAGGTTTATTTTTGGGGATAAACTCTTGGCTAGGCTTGTAAGGGCCACATGGCCATTAGACTAGTAACCTCCTATGATCCTATGAAACTTTGTGCCTGGGGCATTTGCTCAACTCACCCCACCCTAGCTACACTACTGAAAAACATTCTGAACTGCTGTGGAGACACCATGGTGAAATGATAAGGAATTATCAAAAAGATGACCCAGATTCCTTACAAGAGTGTCAGATTAGAATGGTACATCTCCTACACAGTACGTGAAATGGTTTTGTTTACCAAAATACACTATGCTACACTTTTTACATTTAATTTTAGAGCATTTTTCTTGCACCAATTGCTAACATGATCTGAGCTGTGTTGGAAAATTTTGAGTCAGTTGAAAATTGCATAACGACACCTAATTTGCAGTCATCTGCAAACTTAGTAAACCATAGGCCAGAAGTGCTGTCCTGAAGGTCTGAGAAATATAAGCATATAGGAGAGGACCCAAAACTGAGCCCTGAGGTACACCAATGGTAACTAGGTTCTGTCAGACAGACAATTAGCTATTCATTGCACAGTCTAAGGATTTATATTCAGATTTACAAGTCTGTCTATAATGCATGCATGGGGAATAGTGCCAACAGCCTTGGCCAGGACTATGTATGCTCTATGCACTGCATAACCACTATCCATTGCGTCATTTACTTTTTCAAATAAATGAATGAGGTTAAACAGGCAGGACCTTCCTTTGATAAAGCTAAATTGTTGATGTTTCAGGGTCATGAGATTTTGAATGTCTGGATTAATGAAGTCTGAGATAATGCACTCCATGGCCTTACATATGAGGCTAGAGAGACTAATGGATCAATAGTTACCAGGGTCCGTGGGTGGCACACCCTTGTGTAATGGCATTACAATATCTGTTTTCTTGGCTTCAGGAATGTAACCAGTGGAGAGGCTTAGATTAAAGACTTAAAGAAAGGGTTCAGAAAGGCCATGTTTTGCACTGATAATCAGGCAATCTTATATGTTGCCAGGGCCTATGGATGTAGTAAGTATTCTTAGTTTTTGAAATGGCTGAGAGAACTTGTTCAATACTAATTAATGGGTGTATATCACATAATCGAAATCCCAAAATATCGAACACCATAAGCTCGAACTTAGAATGTCGAAATGTGATATAATCGAAAGCTCAGAACACTGAATTTTTTCCCAGGGAAAAAATTTGCTGTTTCGAGAAACACACACACAACACAAGCACACCAAAAAAGGTAATCCACACATATACACTTAAAATCCTACTTCTAACCCTACACTAAACCGTACATACACTACTATCTATCCACTTACATTTACCCAAACCTTAACCCTAAGGTCTGTAACTATCGCACACTCACCTTACCCACTCCCTAACCCTAAGGTTCTTAACTATTGCGCACTCAACATACCTGCTCCCTAACCCTAAGGTCCCTAACTATTGCACACTCACCTTACCTGCTCCCTAACCCTAAGGTCCCCTCACTATTGCACACTCCCTTTACCCGCTCCCTAACCCTAAGGCCCCTAACTATCACACACTCACCTTACCCGGTCCCTAACTATCCCATTCCCATACTCACCTTAACCTGGTCCGTTCACACACTTACCTTAACCCGGTCCATAACCTTTGCACCACAGTAGAGAAAATAGTGAAGCGACAGAAACAACCCACTGAATTCTTTCCCTAGGAAAGCATTTGATGTTCTGCAGCTTTGCTATTTTCAGCGTTTGCTGTTTTGGGTTCGATATTATACCATTCGGCGTTTTACTACTTCGATGTTATAATATAACCCTAATTAATGGGGCTCGCTTGGATTGGGAATCTGTGGGATAGCTATAACTGTAGGTTGAGTAAAATTTGCACTAAATTTGTTAACTAGGATATTAGCTATTTCCTTTGGGTCAGAGAGTGTAGTATTATTGAGGACTAGCTTTGAACACTGTTGGGTGTTAGTTCTTAACTTCCTGACATAGTTAAAGAAAGATTTGCAGTTACTTTTGGTTTTCATGGCTATTTTAATTTTATACTTTAGTTTTCTAATGTTTCCTTTATGCTCTTTATTAGTTTGCTTAAGCGTGCTGTTAAGGTACGTAGACTGAGACCTCTTATAAGCATTAAGCCATTTTTTTCTCTAGTTATATAATTTATTTATACAGGTGTTCCACCAGAGGAGTTTATTTTTTAAACTTCTGTTTATATTTGTTGCTGATAGGCAATGCCTTATCAGTACAACTATTTAAGTGGGATGGATAGGGACTGCCTTATCAGTACAACTATTTAAGTGGGAGTAGAGATCAGAGGCATAGGTAGCAGCTTTAGCAATAGCATCCTTCCGAGGAGGTTTACAGCAGAATGTATTTAATCATCAAGCAGCTAAAGAAGGGTTGCTTTTGAGAAATCCCTAAACAAAGAGCTATTTACAGAGAAAGTACTACTAGTTTTAAGGAAAAGGTCAATAGGTCAATAAATTATGATTTGATTTAACAAGACATGAAGATACATAATGAGATGTACAAGAAGTCATCATATTAGTGAGGACTAGATCCAGGATACTGGAGCGCCTATTAAGATAGTTAACTAGCTGTAAAAGAGAGTTAGCATTTATAATATCAAGGAAGTGCTGGGCATGCTGACCATTGGCAGTGTAGGTCAGCCAGTTTTTTGATGGATAGTTGAAATACTCCGGTAGAAAGGTCTTAGGTTTAATGTGAATTTCTGCTAATGTGTTAAGACAGCTATTCTGCTCAGAAGGGGACATAGAGGGTAATTATATGGCTAGCTAGCTTTGAAGTAGTAATTAGTCTAGCTTATGGTGATATGGGTTTCTAGGAGTTCACGTGTGGTGCCCCAAGGAATATGTCATGAGGTGATGATATCCCTGACAATTACTGATAATCCCCCCACAATTGCCAGTGAGTCTGAAGACATGATTGTCATTATACCCAGGAACAAAAGGAGTGCTTTCATTGCTCTGAAACCATGTTTCTGTAACTATACATATATGAATGCATTCAAGTTCTAGGAAAGCCTCAAGTGTGGGCATTTTTTGTTAAGACTCCTGGCATTGAGTAGAACTACTGTAATGTGTTCCAAATTAGAATTTATTAGGGTGGAATGTCCATTAGATGGACTCTGCCTAACCAGAATGCAAATACCTTTGTAACAGAGGTGAAGTTTGGCAAAATAGGAAGACTTATCAGCCATCTCATTCCAAGCTGACATGTACTGGATCCTCCCTAGAATGACACCAACTGCATAGCCAAGTATTAAAGCCAATTATCTTGTCTTTGAATCTCGGCATCATTCTGGGTGATGGCAAAATACCACTCAAGATGAGATGAATGTGTTTCCTGCCTCAGACACATGCATAGCATGCCTTTCTGGGTAATGTGTTTAAGGTTGTTCCCCCTATGTGGACCACTATCAGCTCATAATCATATTTTTCAGGATTGAGGGATCTAAGGGCCTTGCTACATCGCAGATCCTGGCTCTAGAAAGACAGCTAACTGATGGTGTCTTTATGCCTTACAAGACATTCACCTATTACTAAAACATTATCATGGTTTGATGCACTCTCAGTGTGCCATAAGGGCTTGGGGTCTATACTCTTGCGACTCTTAGGAGAATGAGTCCTAGGTGTGGGCATGGGTGTGAATGGTGAAGGTAGGTGTGGTGCAGTGTATACTAATGTCTGAGGTTTCTTAGTCTTTAGCCTGGCAGGCTTAAACATTGTTATCTTAACAACATCAGCATAAGTTGGTGGAGTGAAACTGCTCTGTGCTGCATGTGTATATGTGTTGTGCTTACAAATGTGTTCTGAAGTGAGAAGATAGCCTCCAAGTCAAGTAAATACTTATACCTCTCACATACCGAATCATTGTGAGGTAACAATGTTAAGTAAATACTTAAACCTCTCACATACCAAATCATTCGGTGGTAATAGTGCTAAATAAGTGCTTGCATGTCTCACATACCAAATAATTGTGAGGTAACAGTGTTAAGTAAATGCTTACACCTCTCATGTACTGAATCATTGTGAGGTAAAAATGTTAATTAAATACTTAAAACTCTCACATACTGAATGATTATGAGGTGACAGTGTTAAGTAAATAATTACACCTCTCACATACCAAATCATTTTGAAGCAGTAATGCTATCAGGCTGGTTGCAGAAGGGGAAACAGGTGGCTGAAACAGGTTAAGGGAAGGATAACTGACTGGGCTAGAAAAAGGGGATAAACTTAGATATGACTAAATGGTAGAAGAGTGAGCTGTGACTACAGAAGTAGTGCCTATGAGCAAAAAAGAAATGTAATAGTGACAGGTTATGTACGGTCAATAATGAAATCAATAACAGTGGTAAATTTGACTAAATAGCTTTTCACAGTATGTTAATGTGGTTTGTACCTAGTCAGTAAAAAAAAAAAAAAAAAAAAAACTGGATGCAGTAACTATAATAGCTACAGAACATACTTCTCAACCTCATAGTCCAATAAATCTGGACAAAGACTGACAAAATGGTGCGGAGGAGCAAAGACCCAAAAAAGGGACAGATTTTAAACTGAGAAAGTTGCTAAACTAACAGGTTTGTGTTAACATACATTTTCTGGAGGATCTGGAGTCTGAAATTCACATTTATGTCATTATTTGGTGATTATAATCCTCTGATCATCCTGGTGATTTGCCAGAAAACCACTGATTTTATGAAGAACAGACAGGAAATATGAGGCAAAAATCTTGACATTCTGTGAAATTCTGGACAGCTGAGGGGTATACATACATTTGTTATACATTTTCTGGAGGATCTGGAGTCTGAAATTCACATTTATGTCATTATTTGGTGATTATAATCCTATGATAATCCTGGAGATTTGCCAGAAAACCACAGATTTTATGAAGAACGGACAGGAAATATGAGGCAAAAATCTTGACATTCTGTGAAACTCTGGACAGCTGAGGGGTATAGCTACAGATAATGTAAGTCAGTTGTTTTAGATACATTAACAGTGTAGCACTCAGTCATGAAATAATTCCTTGCATTAAACTAACAAATAAAAATATATAATTTTTTGATAAGCTGAATGAATTTCACTGAGACCTCAAAATATCTATCTATATTATCTGTATCAAGTAATAAATTGGGCATTTTAGTAAAATAAATAATACTGTCTATGATAACAGTCCCACCCCCTTTGTCGGGTTTCATAATCCTAATATGACAATCTGTAGATATTACTTTAAGCAACTCATGTTCTTCCAGTGGCAAGTTGTTTTTTTCCGGAATATTTCCTCTTCTCTTAAAAACACCATATATTTCTAACTCATACTCTTTCTCAAATATTAAAATAACAGGAATAAGAGGGGGGTTGTACAAACTATGTACTGCACAGGGACTGGTCTGAGGAACTGGAGTAGCTGTAGAATCTTTCTCTGTATATATAGGTTAAGTTTACTTTCCTTCAGCATAATTTTAATTCAATTAAAATGTCGGCTAGATACCCTTTTGTCTGTGGTATAAATGTAAAACCTTTTTCAAGCAGGTTAAAATGTACCTTAGTAACAGTCAAATTACTACAATTAAATATGTTGTAACCATTGTAAGAATGTATAGTATTGTTAGTGTAGGAAGAAATCTTAACAGATTTATACAGACACTGGAAACAATCAACGAAGTAGAAGCTTTTAATATTCCACAATATTCACAAAGCTTTCAATATGGCTACCCCTCTTCAGTGTGATAAAATAATACATTTAGCATAATGATTTCCATATATATTTAATTAACAAGATGACCTACCACTAGATATAAGATCCCTTGAACATCTCAATCAATTCAAAACCACTACAAAAAAATAACCTTCATGAAAAATGGACTTGCCAATGTAATTATCCCCTATAAACACTCCCCTATAGCCTTCTACTTCTCTTCTCTCTTCCTTCCCTTCAGTAAACAAACTTACTACTTTATCTTCTCCTCTTGGTACATCACTGCCCAAACATAACTAGTAAAATATTTCAGCTATGTAACTATTGCACTACTATGTATATAATATGTAATTATGAATGTATCCCTCTGAAGAATGTATTTCTATGTATTTCACTTGCCACAGTTTAATGTATGATACTG
This sequence comes from Protopterus annectens, assembly GCF_019279795.1. NCBI lineage: Eukaryota > Metazoa > Chordata > Ceratodontiformes > Protopteridae > Protopterus > Protopterus annectens. Next base: position 31,485,635 of record NC_056749.1, read on the forward strand.
TAATGTAATAATGTGTGGTACTGATGAATGTAATGTGTGGCACTGTAATGCAGTAATCTGTGGTACTGATGAATGTAATGTGTGGCACTGTAATGCAGTAATCTGTGGTACTAATCAATGTATTTCTATAGGTATTTAATATGTAAAATTTCTATTTTCTGTTGGAGCTTTTCTCCTCGGGTCTCTGCTGAAAATAGGCATTTGTAACACAGTCGGACAAACCCGGTCAACAAGTACAAAATAAATAATAAATAAATAAATGACATGACACAGCCAAGAAAATTCTTAAAGAGCTACCACACTCATCCCAAGCAAAGATAAATGCATTGAAAGCATTTACAAACGTATACATAAAAATACAAATGAAAAATAAAAACACCTATACAAATCATTTAAAATACATGCTGGGAAATGCATGTGAAAAATACATTCAAACTGTATATAAAATATTAATAAACCACTATGGTAAAATATCCTATTTCCTTTTCAGTATAGGTTTTATACTAACTCTTGCATTAACTCCTGATTCAGAGTCAGCTAGCAGCCATGTAATTCAATCATATTCAGAGACCTCTAATTTATTATTCAGATCTCCACCTCTTATACTCTTTGAAACAATCTGTATCCCCCTGAATTTAAATTCATGGTTCTCCCCTTTTTCTAAAATATGTTTAGTTAAGGTACTGTTTGTGTTACATCTTTGTATTTCAGAAGTGTGTTCAGTTATACCTTCTTTAAGCACTTGCGTCCTTTTGCCTATATAAAATGCACGACAAACAGTGCACATAGCTAACTAAACCATATGGTATTACAAGTGGCACAACTACTGAAGCTAAATTTCTTATTTGTTTTTGGGTGTATAAAGCTATCATTACTTATAATATATTTACAGCTCACACAACTGTAACATGCAAAAAGTCCCAAACTTACTCATCATAGGATTAAGTGTAGTTGTGGTATAAGAAAAAAATCTTTATAACAAAAACGCTTTCTAAGGTTAGGGCAATTCCTATATGCAAAGCTAGGTTTTGAGCCAATAATGGCTTTAAGCTCTGGCATACTCTCAAGAATGCCCCAATTTTTTATATGATGTTTTTCTCTCTCTATTCATCCTCATACTATACGCTGTAGTATGCCTTAAGTAATTTTGTTCTCTCCTCTCTGCTGAAACATTATAATATGTATTCTGTCCTCCAAAATAAGGTCTAGCTGAACCGCTCCTGTCCCTCAGAACTTCTAAGTTTACCCCTTCCAAGAATTTGCTATCATAACCTCTTTCTTTAAATTCTTAAAAATCCAAAAGGGAAAAAGTTCAACTAAGAACAAATGAAGCAGACCTCAGTGGCTCAACGTCCACGTTTTATTAAATCCTTGAGCGTTTTCATCCCGGTATAGTGGATTTCATCAGAATATAAAATAAATAAGTCAAACTTAAATAGCAAACTAATATCACATGCAGACCTATCTAACCAATCATGTTGTACACCTACCGAACTACCTACCATGGTAAAATTTAACCCATACATTACTGGTACACACTGCATAACTAGCTCAAGCAAACACTATATTAATACATAAAATATATTGGTATATAAATAATACCATATTATAAGTATTTTATAGTAAAATTACATAATAAAGTAAAATTGCACAATAAACTGTAAGAAATATTTTGAAAACTATAACAATTAATTGGCTTTTAGTCTCAGTAAACTACTTAAAGATACATGTTGATTCAAACCAGGGGGGACTGTAGCATTGGTATGCAAAATCCAGTGTAATTCTAAATATTCTGAGTAATCTGATTTAGGACCCCCCCCAAACCTAAACCACACTGGTCGATGATACAAAATTTAAAAATGTGGTCCTTGTTTTCTAAAATGTGTTTGAATAAAGCGTTTTTGACATCCATTTTTTTTATGTCATACAAATGTTGGTAGATTCTATCCTTTAAAGCCCTTATTGTTTTTCCTATATAAAAACAATCACATGACTGACAGCAACATATACCACCCCTTTGGAAAAACAATCAAATCTACTTGGAATCTTAATGTCAGTATCTCTTCACTTCTCTAATAATTTCACTAATAAATATATCTGGATACCCTCTTTTTCCTAACATCTCTTTTAAGGCTCTACATTGGTCAAGAAACAGTTTTCTGAAATCATCCTTGCTAGGTGAACACATTGGCCCTTAACTAAAGCCTTCTTTTGATGTGGTGGATGACAACTGTTGCAATGTAACAGGATATTAGAATATATTGGTTTACGATATAGGGTAGACCCAAACTTCTTGTTTACTCTGTCTTTATAAATGGTTGCTTGACTTTCTCATGGTCAGACCCCATTGCAAATTTTAAATAATTCGTACTGTTACTTATATAATCAAAAAGTTATATTAACCGTGATTCACTGCCCTTCCAAAAAAATCACTGTGTCATCCAAAAAACTTCCATACATAACCCAGTCACATTGAAAATCTGATGAAAAAACACAAGCCTTTTGCCATTGGGCCAAAACAATATTCACAAAAATGGGGGGCACATCCCACCCCCATTGCTACTACTTTAACTTGTTTGTATATTTGATTTTCAAAAATCAAACAATTGTTCTCGAAAGCTAATTCCATTAAACTTCTTAAGGTGCTAGCCTTCCTAGCAGGAACACCAGGTTTGCTCATCCACAAGTAACCTCTACACCACTATAATTCATTTGCACTCCTATTAACATCAAAGTTATTGGAACAGAATTCAAGGGTAATGTTTTCTTCTTTTGAACCATTATTATGATAATATACAGCTCCATTGTTGTTCCCCAAATCCCTTAGGTGCAGGGTATGCTAAACCATTAGAATATTCTGAATGGTCACAATTTAATTTTTTACTTTTTTATCTTTTAGTAGACTTTTCCACACTAACAAATACATTGTTAAATTCACTAACCTTGGTAGGAAACAGTAAATCAGCTTTAATACTTTCATTCAACTTATCGATTTTTTTCATTTAAATCAACAATTTGGAAATTATTATGTTTAATTAATAAATCAAGTAATTCACATCCATGTTTGATGTTAATAAGAGTGTGAATGAAAATGGGGAGCAGGGTTACCCTTTGCAATACAATGGTGTAAGGAGGTCACAAAGACTAATAGAGCAGAGGGGGAGACAGCATGGCATGAATACTTATGATACACAGAATCAGAGTTATTTTTATCAGAAGGGGAGAGGGTGGGGGAGATTTCAAACATGGAATTTAATTATGAACAAATTGACAATGTGATTGTTGAAGTTAGTGAAGACTCAGGACTGGTCCTTGTAACAAATGAGAAACGTGATTTTACAATTTATAATTATAGTGGTGTAGAGGTTACTTGTGAATGGACAAACCTTTTAGAGAGGGGACTTAACTTTGTGCCCAGTAAGAAGGGCAGTGTGGTGCAAACTATAATTGTGGTGCAAACTATAATTCAACTGAAATCATATACAAGGAAGTTGAATTTGAGATTTTTGTTTAAAGATAAGGCCAACAGGCAAGCCCACGCTTTGGTTAGGCCCAGAACCTTCATATCTGTTTCTCACCTGGTGGTTTGTTTATATGAAAAGTTGTGTGATTGGCAAATACATGAAGTTTCACAAAATAAATCTGAATACATAGTACAATAGAATTTAACTAGAGAAGAAACAAGACTATTGAATGAAATAGTATCTAATAAGAGTATAAGGGTTATGAACCAGACAAGGGTGGGGTTTAGTAATAATGGATGGTGTGGACTACATTTACAGGATGTCTGTTATACTATTTACTGATACTTATGATGAGGTTTCAAGAAATGAATTGAACATTGCTTATAGGAATGTGAAACTAATTCTTGACCAAATGGTCATTAATGAAGAGCTTAGCTTTGAGGAATGCAGTTATTTAACAGTGGCTCACCCAAGGATCCTGACTATGTTTAGGATCCCCAAAATACACAAAAACTATTAATACCCCCCCCCCATCCAACTGTTCATGCATCTGGATCTATTAACTTCACTATTGCAAGATATGTGGATTTCTATCTTAAAAATATTCTTACGGGTCATGTTTATATTTTTAAAGATTCATGGGACCTTTTATCTAAAGTGAAGAATGAATATTATTCAGATGACTTGATACTGGTCACTATAGATGTTTCTGACTTGTTCTCTGTAATTCCACAAGATGAAGGTTTAGAAATGTTTTTTTGAATTTTTATGTCAAAATCCTGGTGTCCCTGCTAGGAAAGCTAGTACCTTAAGAAGTCTAATAAAATTGTTTTTTGAGAACAATTTTTTGATTTTTGAAAATCAAATACACAAAAAAGTTAAAAGAGTAGCAATGGGGGCAGGATGTGTCCCCATTTTTGCGAACATTGTTTTGGCCCAATGGGAAAAGACTTGTGTTTTTTCATCAGGTTTTCAAGGTGACTGGGTTATGTATGGAAGGTTTTTTGATGCCACAGTGATTTTTTTGGAAGGGCAGTGAATCACGGTTAATGGATTTTTTTGATTATATCAGTAACAGTACCAATTATTTAAAATTTACAATGGGGTTTGACCATGAGAAAGTCAATTATCTTGATGTGACCATTTACAAAGACAGAGTAGACAAAAAGTTTGGGCGTACCCTATATTGTAAACCAACATATTTTAGTACCCTGTTACATTACAACAGTTGTCATCCACCACATCAAAATAGGGCTTTTATTAAGGGCCAATGTGTTCGCCTAGTAAGGATGATTTCAGAAAACTATTTGTTTCTTGACCAACGTAGAGTCTTAAAAGAGATGTTAGGAAAAAGAAGGTATCCAGATGTATTTGTTAATGAAATTATTAGTGAAGTGAAGAGAAAATGAATTGATGGAATTTACGCATCTATATTAGGTACATATGGGGCTAACATTGAAATTAGTATGAATACCAGGAAAGGTAATGATGAGTGTAGGAACAAGTTATGTATTATACCATTTAACCAGGACTTTCACTCTGTTTGTAGTATGATTAGAAGGAATTGGCATCTTTTTAGAGTTGATCCAGAATATTTACAGGTTTTTGGAGAGAAGCTCAATAGTGTTTATAGGAAAGAAAGTAGTTTTAAAGAACTGCTTAAATGGGTCCACTTTGTAATTTCAAAATACTGAAATCCTGAATTTCAGTATTTCGAAATCACAAAGCCGAATACTTGAAGTTTCGAAACAGGCAGAAGCATGAAATTCAAAATCCCAAAGCATGGAGATTTTGAATTTCTGCTTCCACTGGTGCTGTGTGTGTGTGTGGATGTTTGGGTTTAATTTAGGCAAGTTTGTGTGTGTAAGTATGTTGGTTAGGAGCTTTAGTATGTGTGTGTGTGTTGTGACTGTGGTGTGTGTGTGTGTGTGTGTGTGTGTGTGTGTGTGTGTGTGTGTGTGTGTGTGTGTGTGAGTGTGTGTGTGTGTGTGTGTGAGGGAATGTAAGATGTGTATGTGTATTTTATTTGTGTTTCTTTTTGTGCGATCACGGAGTTAGAATATATAAGTAGCGGGGGTGTGGGAGTGCAGCCCCCCACATGAGGGGTGCAGGGGTGCTTGCCCCCCTTCTTATATGTAGTTTCGATGCATTTGTTTGATTGTGGAGGGAAGTTTTGTGTTTATGTGTGTACTGTATGAGTAGTGTAGTTTCGGGATTTTGAATTTCGCGGTTGTGTTTTCAGATTTTTGAGTTGTGCTTGGGTTTTCAGCTTTATGATTTCAAAATACTGAAATTCGGGATTTCAGTATTTTGAAATTACAAAGTGGACCTACTTGAATGGACAGGGAGGAAAAAATGAAAAGAGAAAAATGTCTAAGTGTGGGACTTGTGCCCAATGTAATAATATTACGGTGTGCAACAGTCTGAACATTGGGGGTTATACTGACATTAAGATTCCAAGTAGATGTTATTGTTTTTCCAAAGGGGTGGTATATGTTGGTAAGTGAAAGTCATGTGATTGTTATTATATAGGAAAAACAATAAGGACTTTAAAGGATAGAACCTACCAACATTTGTATGACATTAATAAAATGGATGTCAAAAACACTTTGTTCAAACACATTTTAGAAAACAAGAACCACATTTTTAAATTTTGTATCATTAACCAGTGTGATTTGGGTTTTAGAGGGGGGGGGGGTCCTGAACCAAATTACTTAGAATATTTAGAATTACAGTGGATTTTGCGTACCAATGCTACAGTCCTCCTGGTTTGAATAAACATGTTTCTTAGTTTACTGAAAGTAAAAGCCAATTACTTGTAGTTTTCAAAATATTTCTTACAGTTTATTGTGCAATTTTACTATAAAATATTTATAATATGGCATTATTTATACACTAATATATTTTATGTATTAATATGGTGATTGCTTGAGTTAGTTATGCAATGTATAGGTTAAATTTTACCTTGATGAGTAGTTTAGTAGGTGTACAACATGATTGGTTAGATAGGTTTGCATGTGATTTTAGTTTGCTATTTAAGTTTGACTTGTGCTTTATTTCGTATTCTGATAAAGTCCACTATACCAGGACAAAAGCGCTCAAGGATTTAATAAAACTTGGAAGTTGAGCCACTGAGGTCTACTTCAGTTGCTCTTCTTTAAATTCTTGGTAGTTTCATCCCTCTAGTCAATGCATATCTTATCATGGGTATTCTGTCTCTTACTCTTAGCAACTGACTTTTAGATATACCTCTAAATGTATGGGGGGCATGCATACTACGTCAATGTGTATACCTATTCGCTTGGACATCCTTCTTATATATGTACTGATATTCTCATTTGACTTAACTTATTTCACATCCAAAAAGCAAATTTCAGTGGCAGAAAAGGTAGATTTAAATTTAATAAAGGTAGTGGTGCTATCTAAATAGTCTATAAAGCTAGTTAGCTCACATTCATTACCCATCCATATAAAAAAAAACATCGTCCACAAATCGCTTATAAAAGGCAACCTTGGACCTGAACTCTTGTGGTGCATCAAACACAAACTGTTCTTCCCACTGATGTAAAGTAAGGTTTGCATAGGTGTTCACAACTGATATGCCCATTGCTACATCAGAGATTTGGAAGTCTAACTATTCATTAAATATGAACAAATTGTTAGTCAATACTAGCTCTAAGAATTCACAAAGTGTTTCAACTTCTGTTTTGGATAGGTCACTATTGTGATTTAAGAACCCACATATAGCATCTAAACCATAGTCATTAGAGATGACTGTAAATAGAAGGTTAATGTCCAACTTAACAAACAGGAAGTCATTATTTCCCTCACAGTTATGCCATTGATAGAGTTTTGTTCAAAAATCTGTAGTATCCTTTATATAAATTTGTATTTTAACAAGATATTTACTAAGCACAGACTGCAGGTAAAGAGATAGGGGTTCAGTAATCCATCCCTTGCCAGAAACAATAGGGAGCACAGAGGGATGGGTCAGGCATTTATGAATTGTAGGCAGACCATAGAGGACAGGGTACAGTAAAAAAGTTGAATAAATCATCATACCCCTCTTCCTAAAGAAACCCAAAGGTTCCGAAGCAAAGTGATTCTCATTGACCCCTTCTGGCCCAGGCAAATTTGGTTCCCCCTTCTTTTGCCTCACTTTATTCACCATCCATGGATTTTGGACCCAGTCCCAGATCTGCTGTCTCACTCACAGGGATGATGCATTCTGAGCTCACAGCTTGGTTCCTCCAATTCCGTTAGTCGCCAGGCAGAATAATATAACTTCCTCCATACAAAAAAATTCTTCTGACTACCCACAGACCTACCACCAGGAGACTGTGTTCCAGTAAATGAAAGAGATTTTCAATTTGGGCTTCTAAAAACAACTTAGCCCCTTTTGCGGCACCTGTTGAAAAAGTTTAGGAATTTTTAGCCACCTTTTTTGATCAATGGGCTTCTGCTTCCACCATTCGAGTTCAGTTAGCAGCCATTTCTCATTTTCATAATGGATACGATGACCATTCTTTAATATCCCATAGCCTATGCAAGGTTTCTATGAAGGTGCCTTATGTTTAAAACCTCTGGTGAGAGATTCCTTACCTCGGTGGTATCTAACCTAGGTATTGCAGTCTTTAGTACTACATCCCTTTGAACCAGCGGCCACTTGTCATCTCAAATTCCTTTCCTGGAAAACTCTTTTTCTAGTAGCCATCACTTCCTCCAGAAGAGTTTCTGAGATCCAGGCATTATGTATATAATTTTTCATAAAGACAGGGTGTCATTGAGAACTAACCCTTCCTTTCTTCCTAAGGTGGTCTCTGAATCCAGTATTACTCAAACTACTGAGTTGCCAGTTTTCTTCCCCAAATTTTCTAACAAAGGTAAATATTGCTTACACTTACTGGATGTACATAAACAATTAGGTTTTTACCTGAGCAGGACTAAAATAGTACAGGAAATCAGATCGATTGTTCATTTCCCTTTCTGTTCCAATGATGGGGCAAGCTGTATCAAAAGTGACCTTATCTAAATGGCTGAGAGATTGTGTTATCTTTATTTATGCACATAATGAACAAATGTTACCTGCGCCTATTAAAGTGCAATCAACCAGACCAGTTGCCACATCAGCAGTTTTTCATTCAAAAGCTTCTACGGACAACATTTCTGCAGCTAAAACTTGGGCTATGCCTCATATCTTTATCACTCATTACAAATTGGATATGGTCTTTAGGAGAAGAGCATCCTTTGACTCCATGGTTCTCAGTAGTATCCTTCCATAAGGCCACTCAGGGTCTTAAGTTGCTGGTGACTCTGTCCCATTCATCAAAAAGGAATGAAGATTGACAACATCAGATAACAAAGTTATGTACTCACCATAACGTTCCATTTGTGTTGTTGATCTTTGTTCATTCTTGACAACCCACCCTCCTTCCCCCTCCTGTAGATTTTCTGGGGGATCGAACCCTTGTACTGGGTTGTCATAGGGTTTTTACCTTGGACATTGCTTCTACTTACAATTACTGTGTATACATTTGCTATTATCTGCAAACTTGATCTGAGGTCATGGAGAGAGGGGCATTGTGGGTAGAGTCTTATCTCGAGAGTTTTTGGCTGGCGCGAGCTGTATGTCGGCTGAGCCGGTTCAGAAGATCAGAACCGAGTCCCATTCATCAAGAATGAATGAAGATCGACAACACAAATGGAACGTTATGGTGAGGGCATAACTTCGTTTTCTTATTGTTGTTATTGAGAACAGGGTAAACAGTACTACAAGCATAATCCTTGGCATCCCTTACTAGTTTTTTTGTCCTTTCTTGTAACATTCAATTTTATAGACTAGTCCACTTTATTAAAAGTATCTTTTTATTTCCCATTGTCCCTGTATTTCGTGTTGTCCAAGATCACTCCAACAGATCGATCCAGTGGATCAGAAACCTGTTCAGTAGTTTTCTTTGTCGTAGCTGCCTGTGTAGCCATTTATCTTAGTAATATTTGTAATCAATCCATTTTTCAGAGTGATCCAAGCAGTGAAGAAGAGATTGTTTTCACTAAAGCTTTGCTGTTAATAAATTATTTTATATATCTCAAATGGTGAAGACTGTTACCTTGCTGTTTTATTTTTGATCTTATTGGTATCTTCCCTGTAAGCCAAAAGATTCCTAGGGTTGTATTACAGCTACAATGGAACCACCTACAATATTTTTGTCCCCTACTATTTTCAAGTTTAACTAAACTTTAACCCTGTACTGAAGACATTTCATAAAATAACTAAGTGTGAAGGGAGAAGTATAACATGGAAGAAATGTTAAGTGTACACATATTTTCTTATTGGAATCCATCTTGCTTAAGATGGAGCTTGACAGCCTGGGCCTAACTTTAGTTTTCTTTCATTGCCAACATGAATATTGCTAGAGTACAAAGTTCCACTGTAGAAGATCAGAACTTATGCCTAATTAGCAAGGGCACAGATAAGAGTCTGAAGATTCTTGGTAAGCAAAATAATACAAAAATGTTTAGTTTTACTTGATCTGTGGCTATAGTTTAATAGATACAAAATATTCTACCTAGAAGCAATTAGAAAATAAAATAATGAAGTTTCTTGTGTTTGAGGAGACAAGACCTTGGTTGTTTAGTCTTTCTTTACAAAAATGGAGATCATTCTACTTTGTTGAACTACATTGCGCAAACTTATTTTTGACCCTAACAGTTTTGTGCCATGAAGTCACTGATTTTTTAAGCCATCTGTGAGTTGCTGCAGCAGGAATCTCCTCTGGGCCCCCTTCTGGACAGGTGATCTGTCTGGTGCATTTCTGGTGTGTCAGCACACAGCTATATTTCCTCACCTTCAGCAGAATTTAAAATCTATACCTGTAAGCATTTTAGTACATGATTTTTAGTAATTTAGCAATTTTGTGTGAGAGTGGGTTAAATTGTATGAGATTGGATTAAAGTTTTGTGAGAGCAAATTACATTACATATGTTTCTTTCATATGACAGTGGGTTGCAATCACAATGGACATATTTCCATATGAGGGTGAGTTTAATCACATGCGTGTATGGGAGTAGGTTTTCATCATAATTAGAAACCATTGCTTATTGTATGGTGGTGGGTTTTAATGGATGTGAATGGGTTATGTTGCAATTGTATTTAAATTACAATGGGTGTGAGTATGGGAGCATTCAAAAAGCTGGAGCGTGGAATTCCAGCCTGGCATATGTTTAATAAATATGGGAAAGACAGTTGTAATTATTTGGTAAAGTGATTTGAGATTTCTAAAAAGGATAGTACACTGCAGTTCCTCGAGGGTGGATAAGGCTATTTTAGAAAATCTTAAAAAGAAGGTTAAACAAAAAGGAAACAACATATCTGACTCTTGTTGGCCAGTTTTTAATATCTGGCAAGAAGAATCTGAAAAGAAAGAAAACAAAAATGTAGTTAGAAGGTTAAAATATAATTTTGTTAGACTGAAAACACAGCTGCAAGCAGCTAATAGAAGAGTAAATACATTACAGAAGCATGCAGAACATAAACCTTCTTATATCTGAGGACATATACTTTAAAACTACTAGAAACACTGACAAAATTCAATCTGTTTTTTTTTGCTGATGAATGGCTTCCCTGATACTTTCCACTCCCCACCCCCTTATGACCATTTTGTGTCTTAAGTAGACAGCTCTCCCTCTCCAGGTCAGCAGCAAGTAGAACAATTTGAAGATAGCCCCTGACACTTTCCAAGTAACTTCTGCCCATCCTAAAGGATTGGTTTACAATGCTAGGTTCTGGAAGAAAGTTTTGAAGATAGCCCCTGACACTTTCCAAGTGACTTCTGTCCATCCTATCCTAAGGGATCGGTTTACTGCACTAGGTTCTGGCAGAAAGATGTGAAGATAGCCCCTGACACTTTACGATTGACTTCTACCCATCCTAAGGGATTGGATTACAACACTAGCTTCTGGCAGAACAATTTGAAGATAGCCCCTGACACTTTCCAAGTGACTTCTGCCCATCCTAAGGGATCGGTTTACAACACTAGGTTCTGTAAGAACAATTTGAAGATAGCCCCTGACACTTTCCAAGTGACTTCTACCCATCCTAAAGGATCGATTACAACACTAGGTTCTGGCAGAACAATGTGACGATAGCCCCTGACACTTTCCAAGTGACTTCTGCCCATCCTAAAGGATCGGTTTACAATACTAGGTTCTGGCAGAACAATTTGAAGATAGCCCCTGACACTTTACAAGTGACTTCTGCCCATCCTAAGGGATTGGTTTACAACACTAGGTTCTGACAGAACAATTTGAAGATAGCCCCTGACACTTTCCAAGTGACTTCTGCCCATCCTATGGGATCGGTTTCCAACACTAGGTTCTGGCAGAACAATTTGAAGATAGCCCCTGACACTTTCCAAGTCACTTCAACCCATCCTAAAAGATATGTTTACAACACTAAGTTCTGGCAGAACAATTTGAAGATAGCCCCTGACACTTCTCAAGTGACTTCTGCCCATCTTAAGGGATTGGTTTACAACACTAGATTCTGGCAGAACAATTTGGAGATAGCCCCTAACCCTTTCCAAGTCACTTCTACCCATCCTAAAAGATCTGTTTACAACACTAGATTCTGGCAGAACAATTTGAAGAAAGCCCCTGACACTTTCCAAGTGACTTCTGCCCATCCTAAGGGATTGGTTTACAACACTAGGTTCTGGCAGAACAATCTGAATATAGAACACTAGGTTCTGGCAGATCAATTTGAAGATAGCCCCTGACACTTTCATGTGAAGATAGCCCCTGACACTTTCCAAGTGACTTCTGCCCATCCTAATGGATCAGTTTACAACACTAGGTTCTGGCAGAACAATTTGAAGATAGCCCCTGACACTTTCTAAGTGACTTCTGCCCATCATAAAGGATCTGTTTATAACACTAGGTTCTGGCAGAACGATGTGAAGATAGCCCCTGACACTTTCCAAATGACTTCTGCCCATCCTAAGGGATTGGTTTACAACACTAGGTTCTGGGAGAACAATTTGAAGATAGCCCCTGACACTTTACAAGTGACTTCTGCCCATCCTAATGGATCGGTTTACAACACTAGGTTCTGGCATCAGTGACAGCAACATGCTGCTTCACATTCTGATCAAATGTTGAGGCCAGTCTGTTAAATGGCTTCTTGGTATCTCTCTAGAGCTTCCTATAAATATGGGGGTTCCCCAAGGTTCAATACTTGCCCCACTACTATCTAATATTTTCACTAATCAGTTATCTACCTTCACCCCACAGTCATCACTGTTACAATTTGCAGATAACTCCACAGTCATCACCATAGCCGATACCCTCTCTGATCTACATATGACAACCAAGAACTCCTTTTTGTTTATCGAAGAATTGCTCAAAAAGAACCAGCTAATCCTAAATCCAAAAAAGACTAAACTCCTGTTCTTCATTCCAAAAACTATGACTCATCTTAAACCTTCTCTCTATCACATCCCATAATAATACACCCATCACAGTGTAAACTCACACCAAACTACTTGGGGTCCTTATTGACGACCAGCTGAAATTTGACCTGCATATTCTGAGTAACATTAAGAAAACCCACCAAAAACTTGGTCTCTATAGGAATAAAAACTTTTTATCCCGTAAAGCCAAGATTGCCCTATCCCATACCTACCTACTCCCGACCCTTCTTTATGTCTTTCAAATTCTCACCAGCTTACAAGTCACACTGCTCTCTAAGCTAGAGTCCAGCTGGCCAAATTTGCTGCCGAACACCCCTACTATTCTCATCACTGCTTAGCTCTCAGGAAACTAAATTGGTTAGAGCTTTCCCATAACCTTGTCCTCTCTCAGCTTCAGATAATTCATTCTATACTAAACCTGCCGTCCCTCTGTCCCAGCATTACCTCTATCATCTACCCCTACACCCCATCTAGAACACTTTGGAGCTCAGAACATTTCCTTTCTATATACAAGCCAAAAATCTCTGTTGGACATTCAAAATATTGAGCCTAAACACCAGTTCAGAAATGCTGTAAAAAACACCTAAGCAATACATAGCTATGTCTGTGTAATCATCCCCCTGATTAACTTTATTCCTTTCTGCCTTTTTTGCCTCCCGCCTTTCTTCCATACCTCTTTCACTCTTCTCATTCACTAATGTTTCTCTATATAACTCTTACTAGTTCTAGGGCGGCCGCTGTGGTGTAGCAGTTGGCGTTGCCACCTGACAACAAGAGGTTCTCTGGTTCGATCCTCAGCTGGGGTGCCTTCTGTGCTGAGTCTGCATGTCCTCCCTGTGGTCACGTGGGTTTCCTCCGGGTGCTTCGGTTTCCTCCCACATCCCAAAGACATGCTGTAAGTGGATTGGGCACTCTAAATTGGCCCTAGGCATGAGTGCATGCATGTGTGTCCCTTCTGTGAAAGGTTGGGCACCAGGCTGGCAACTCGACACTGTAAATCTCCACTGCCAATCACAAGCAGACAGGTGATCCACTGTGATGACCTCTAACTGGGAAAAACTGAAAGAAGAAGAAGACTCTTACTACTTCTAGTTTTCGTCCTGTACCTGCATGATAACTACAGACTCCAAGAGAGTTTATTGCATTGTAAGTAATTCTATCCACTGCAGCTATTCAATGTAACTGTTGATGAAGGATGTCATTTCTCTACTGATTTTTATACTCTGTATTGTACCAGGTGTACTTGCTAATCATTTAGAATATTAATTCTATTATTTTAACTTGTTTATTGTTACTCCTGGTAACTACATATATGTAGCTATGTATTATTTTTATGTGGTTAAGTAGTTATGATGTTATGTTTTTGTGGAGCTTTTCTCCCTGAGTCTCCACTGACAAAGGGCTTTGCCCAGCTGGACTAACCCAGTCAACAAATGTCAAATAAATAAATAAATACATACATAAATAAATAAACAAATAAATAAATAGCAAATAAAGGTATACAGTTATATCCAAACACAAGCACGCCTCAAAACTTATAGACAAGTTAAAATGATTTGGTAGTAGAAGCACCCCTTCTAAGGCAAGCACTTTAAAAAAGGTTTAAAAAGCTAATTACACAGTTTCCAATAACAATTAACAGAGAAGAATATAATAGGAAACCACCTTCCAAACAAAGCATTGAGGATATATCACCCTCTAATTCATGCTGTGATGATGACACCCCCACCACCAACACACCATCTAATATACAGTTTCCTCCTTTTGAGACAGGCACCTAACACTGCAGCAGCAGAAATCAAGGTGGGAGAAGTAGTGTAGATTTAGATTCTTCTCACAACAAGCCCAAGGACAATATCTTCAAAATATCTACCCCCTACTTAACTTCAGACCTAGGAGCATGGATCACATATCAGCCCTTACTTTAATTCTGGCCAGAGTGGATATTGGTGTTATGAGTGTCCATTTCTTAAGCAAACAGACCCATCTTTTCAGCCTACCACTTAGCCTAATGTCCAAGCACCATTACAAGTGGAAATACAACTTCCTACTTGGAGTACTACTTGATATCCACCAACATGACAACAAGATCATTAGGACAGCCATGAACAAGAGACACAGCTATTTTATTTGGTATTGGTGAACCAAGAAGGTCCCATTGTTAACACCACAGTGTGTAATTCTACTATTCCTTGACACAATAACAACTCAATTTATAACTTCATAAAATTCCGAACACCTTCCACTCTCTACAAAATTTTGGGGTGAGGTCTTTGTGATTCCTTTGGATGATCCAGAGATGAAACCTATTTCCACACATATAGGTCCAATAAAACAGTGACATGATTTTAAAGTAGGAAATACTGCTCCTGCAAATCTTTTACATAGAGATTTATTGTGCAAATGATGATGTACTATAGTCTGCCGTCTAGATGCAGGTTTCATAGACATTCCACCCAAACCTTGCCCCCTGGGTCTGTATTCAGCTGATATTTGTACAAAGACACAGTCTTCACAGTATTCAGATTGAAACAGACCTCTACTGTGGCTGATCTGGAGACTCTTGAAGTCATTCCTCCACAGCTGTAGACTAACCTTGACAGTGATGTAGGACTCATAAAAGATGTGGACCCAGTTGTAGTTATTTTAAAACCTTATGAGCATCTATCAGTGGTATTTCAGTATCTCTTATCAATTTAGGCAAAGAAAGGAACTGAACCTATCATTTCTGTATTACTACAGCAAGGAATAATTGTCCCGACCAAGAGTCCATGTAATACACCTATTTTGCCAGTTAAAAAAGAGGCAAGGACACCTACAGTTTTGTAAAAGACGTAAAAGTGGTTAATGCAGTAGTAGTGCTGACTCTTCTTGTAGTACCTAACCCAGCTATAATATTAAGTTCTATCCCACTGACAGCTACCACCTTTTCAGTGATAGATATTTCTTCTGCTTTCCTTTCCATTACGGTTCACCCAGACAGTCAATATTTGTTTGCCTTTACATGCAAAAGGCAAAAATATACATGGACAAGGTACTTTGTAGTATTTAGAATCACCTACTCTTTTCTCTAGAGAAATGAAAAATAGAAAAATACTCATTTTCTGTCTGGGTCCACCTTAATACAATATATGGATGATATACTTGTAGCTTCTGTTTTTTTCTCTAGCAGTTAACGATACTGTTTTTCTTTTAACTAAATTAGCAGCACTTGTATTTAAGGCTAATATGGCTAGATTGCAGTTATGGAAACCACAAGTTTAATAATTACGGCATCCCATTTTTGAAGGTTCTGAGCACATTTTGCCTTCTTGCATTACTGATATTCAAGCTGCACCATGACCTACAACATTAAAACAGTTAAGGGCTTTTCTGGGACAAATGGGTTACTTCCAGCAATGGACTTCCGCTTATATGGAAGGAGTGCTATTGTTAGAACTATTTAAAAAAGGCAAATTTGTGCCCTTGCCCTGGCAGGAGCATCAAGAACAAGCTTTTGTCCAGCAAAAATTTTACTTTCTAAAACTCCTGCTCTTGGGTTCCCTGATTATTCAAAGAGATCATTTCAGCTCATCTCTGTTGTGAAAGGAATAAAGTACCACTAGGATTATTGGTACAATGGAGACATTATGGTTTTAGACTTATAATAGGATCATAGGATCATAAGACATTACTAGGCTAGTGGCTCTGAGTCCCTTATAAGCCTAGCCAAGAGTTTAGCTCATGTATAAACAGATCAGGGATGTTATGATCTCCTTGTCCTTGAAAGAGATACCCTTACTTATAAGGTGGGCCATGTAGAAAGCTTTTGGTAGAGTGGAAGCAACATGGTGTTCAAAGGTCAGGTTGCTATCAATCTGGATGCCCAAATCCCTCACGATTGACTGCATGCTTAGCACATTGTTATTACTGTGATAATTTGTGAGAACATCACTCTCCCCATAGGGGATGCTGATGCACTTTTTTGTATTCAGCTTGAGGCCATGTTTCTGGCACCAGTCATTTGTTTGGGTGAGGCCCTCTTGGAGGATGTCCATGTCGCTAGGGGAAATGATGACCATGCCCGGCTTGCAGTCATCTGCAAACATGGTCAGCCATAGCCCACTGGCTTTGGCTTGCACCTCAGAAAAGTATATCCCAAATAAAAGAGGCCCCAAGACCAAACCCTGGGGTACACCACTCAATATGGTTCTACTGCTTGAGGTGGCTTCCCCTACTTTGACTAGGTGAGTTTTATCTGTGAGCCAGTTAGCTACCCATCTGGTAACATGGATTGATGCCTAGTTGAGAGAGTTTATCTATTATGCCTGAATGTGGAATAGTGTTGAAGGCTTTGGCCAGGTCCAGGTAGGTGGTGTGCACTGCCTTCCCCTCGTTCATGGCTTTGGTGACTGTCTGAAAAAGGTCGACCAAATTTAGCAGACATGACCTCCCCTTGACAAAGCCAAACTGTGTGTGATTGAGTGCTTGGAGGTTGCCAATGTCCTTGTTAATGAGGTCTATGATACTCCATTCCATGGCTTTGCAGATCAGGCTAGTTAGGCTGATGGGTCTATAATTTCCCTGATCGGTGGCCACTCCCCCTTTGTGTAAAGGGATGACAGTGGCTGTCCTCCACTCAGCTGGAACAAAGCCGGTACAAAGGCTTTGGTTGAATAGGGTGACTAATGGTGCTGCAAGTTCCTGCCTGAGTTCATGTGGGGTGCAGCCTGGGATGTTATCAGGTCCCATGGAGGCTGTATTTTTTGCCTTTGAGAGCGCTGTGATGACCTGATCCCTAGATATAAGGGGAAGGGGGAAGGTATTGGGAATGTCCTGATTTACTGATGGGGGACAGAGGGATGACATTTTCGCTGAATCTGTCAGCCAGCAAGTTTGCTATATCTGCAGCATTTGTATATGTGATGCCCTTGACCACCAGTTCTGAAGAGATCTAGGTGCTACCTTTGAGATTACTGATGTATGTGAAGAAGGCCTTATGATTGTCTCTAGCAGATGTGACAAATTTGGACTCGAAGTTTGGAGGATTCCACTAGTGCTCGTGTGTGCTTGTTTAGGCTAAGGAGAGATTGCTTCCAATTGGGCACCTGCTCCTTCATGGTCCTGGACAGCAATTTTTTTTTTCTTTTGTTGTAGAGTTTATTTATTGCAGATGTCCATCAGACAGATTTACTCTTCCTTGTGGAGGATGATTTAGTCCTGTCAGATATTTCTGATTCCATACATCTATATAAATGTTCGTATAGTTTTGGATACTGATGCCAGTTTCTAGAGAGGGGGTGAGGGTTGTGAAGCTGTTTATACTATCCCTCAGGAGGCTGTAATCAGCTTTGGAGAAGTTTATTTTGTTTTTTTGTTTGACCCTAGCGAGAGGGGGGTTGGGGGAGATGGTGACTTCGAACATGACCACTTTATGGTCACATCTTACAAGAGAGGATGATACTGCAGGGATGCTGCAGTGGTTACTCATGTTGGTTAATACCAAATCCAAGATATTATCATCTTTTGTGGGGGTTTCGACTAGCTGTTCCAAAGCATTTGCATTGACAATATTGAGGAATCTCTGGGCACTTGTGTTCTGGCATGAGTAGTTCTTCCAGTCCATGTTTGGTTAGTTAAAGTCACCCAGGATCAGGGTAAAGGGTTGAATCTTGATAGAGTTGAAGAGGTCTAGATAGGCAGTTGGGGTATCTTGAGTCATATCTGGGGGTCCTTAGCTAGCTATGATTTGTATAGGGGTCTTGTCAATGGTTAACTGCACCTGAAATGTCTCCTGTGTGTCATACTGTTTGACTAGCCTAGAGGTGTGTATGTCTTTAATATATATTGAAACTCCACCTCCTTTGGCTTTACTACCTACAGTCTGGGGTTTGAATGTATGATAGGATGAGTAACCAGGTATGGCTGGGATGCTGTCTGCAGCTTTGAACCAGGCTTCTGTAAATGCGCAGATGTCAGCATTTTCCAGGGTTAAGAATGCTTGCAGTGAGTGCAGTTTCATGTTTAGATTCCTAGCATTTAGCAGCATGACCTTTAATTTGGGTTTTGTTGAAATTTTTATGTTGGTAGATTTAACCTCATCACTTTTTCTAAAAACAGCACTATGGGGGAGGCAAGTGCCTTTGCCAGAAGCCTGAAGCCCAAGTGAGACTGATACAGGCCATCTGTGGCAAAGCATCGTGGTCTGTCGATCATATCTTCCCAAGCTGTCAGGTACTGGATTCCCCTGAAATGACACCAGAAACTAAGCCAATTGTTAAAGTCAATCATTTTCTGTTTGTATTGAGGCATCATTCTGGATAATGGTAGGATGTTGCTTAAGGTTAGGGACATACCTAGCTGGGGCACATATTCAACGAGTTCAATCATGTCTTTGTTCATATAGTCCAGGGAGGTACATCTCAAGTTATTCACACCAACATGGACTATGACAGAGTCATACAGTACCTGTTGTTAAGAGACTTGAGCGTGTGTGTGTGATATGGTGGATTCTGGTCCCGGACAGACAACTAACCGTGACTTTTTCCTTATCCAACCTGGTGAGTCGCACACAGTGGAGTCTCCTATGACTAATATGTCATGTTTCTTGTTAAGCCTTAGTGGTTGCGAGACACAGGTGTGTGAACTATGCATGGTATGTGGTGTGGAGGGCTGTGGAGATTGCATGTGTTTTTGCCTCAGAGGTCTCCTTTGTTTAGGTATGTCTTTGCTGAGGACCTTTACATATGCGGGTGCATGTTGTGTAGGTGTGGGTGGTGTTTGTGGTGTAGTGATTGTGTTGACAACCTTCCGCAGTGCCAGATATACTGGCTTGTGAGGGAGAGAGCATGAACTCTAAGTTCCTAATGTAATTGCATCTCTTGCAAATTGTGTTTTTGGGTGGTAGTAGTAGTAGGTGGTTGTCTGTGTACATAAGGCAGTTGCTACACTGCATCAGGATGCCCATATCAACCAGGAGAAACTGTAGGAAATCATCCATCCATATTTTTCAGAATCTGAGAGAGAAGGCCATGGAGAGCCCAGGGATAAGCCTAAAACCCAAGTGCTTAAACCAAAACTAAGAGGCTTAGAATAACACAGTTTAAACAGGCTATAAATAAGCAGTAACAAATGCAACAGAAAAGATGCAATTGAACACTTTAGAGAACAAGCTGCAGCAAGTTGCAAGAAATGCAAGATGAAGTAATGGAACAGGAGGAGGAAACAAATACAGTAAAAGAAGCTGAATAAAGTGTTTTTTTTTTTTTTTGTTAGTAAAGTGGAAAGGGAGAGAAGAGGACTCAAGGTTAAGGAACTAAGGGGTTTGACCTTCCCAAATGATCTCTGTATTAGGTAGAATTAGCTAATGAGATGGGATTGGGATGAGTGTCCCTTATCAAATTTACAGTTGGGGCAGGCAACAGCGAAAGCCACAAACTATAAAAACACAACAGCAGTTGAGTGGGGGAAAAACAAAAAAATTCAACAACAGATCAGCAAATATATAAACAGAGACACAGAAAAGTAAATAATTCAAGTCAAATAAATAAATAAAAACAGCGCAGTAAGCTAGTGCAGAAGAACGTTATACAACTAAATAAAAAACAATGAGTACTAATAAGCAAATAAATACAACCAGTGCAGTGCTGATAAGAAACACTGGACAGTTAGATAAAGTATAAAAAATATATTTATATAGCTCTGTAATTCAGATTGTTTAAGAAGCACTTTCCGTCAGGCACAAATGGAGCTCTAGCAAGATTAACAGAGATTCACTCAAACATAATATTTTTTATACCAGTGAGATAAAAGACCCTTCCAAAGTCACACCCTGAGACAAACAGATGTCACAAAAGCTGTTTGACCAGTTTTTCCTCTCTGGACTGAGTACATCACAAATTCACAGTAGGGGCGGGCAACAGCAAAAGCCACCAACTTTAAGAACATAACAGCAGTTGTGTGGGAGGAAACAAAAAATTCAACCACAGATCAGCAAATATATAAAATGGAGACACAGAAAAGTAAATATTTCAGTCAAACAAATAAATAAAAACAGTGCAGTAAACTAGTACAAAACTGTTATACAACTAAATAAAAAACAATGAGTACTAATAAGCAAATAAATACAACCAGTGCAGTGCTGATAAGAAACAATGGACAGTTAGATAAAGTACACAAAATATACTTATGTAGCTCTGTAATTGAGATTGTTTAAGCAGCACTGTCCATTAGGCACAAATGGAGCTCTAGCAAGATAAGCTGTTGCTTATTTCAGTAGAAATCTTGATCATGTAACAGCAGCCCTTCACCATTTGGGTAATCATGTAGCAAATGTACATTATGTTTTGGGTTTTAATAATAATGCACCTACAGAATTTGAAACTGCCACAAAAGTCTCGTGCCTGAGAGTTTGGGTAGCTGCCATTTGTACTATGCATGTAATTGGGGCCACCTCCCTAACTCTCAGGCGTGAGATTTTTGAGGCAGTTCCACATTCTGTAGAAGCATTGGTACTAACAACCAAAACACAATGTATATCTGCTACATGATTATCCAAATATGAATTGATTTTTCTTAATGACCCTTCTTTGCAGATCATTAGATGTCTATCTCTTAACCCTGCTACTTTAATTTCTACAGAAGACAAAAGGGAACCACATGATTGTGTTTTTGTTTGTTTTTTTTTTGTTAGCTGTGTGCTTCTTGATAGATCAGATTTAAAAGATGTCCCAGTACTAAATTCTGAGTTACTTCTATTTGTTGATGGAGCCTGTGTTCGAAGTGAAGATGACACATTTTTTGTGTGCACAGAGAATCAAGTACTGTTAACTGGGCAAATAAATGGAAATGTATCTGCTTAAGTAGCTGAACATGTTGCCATTACTGACTCATGTAAATTAGTAAAGGAAAAAACAGTAACAATTTTTAATGACACGTTATGCTTATGGGATAGTTCATGATTTTGCTACACTTTTAAGAGAAAGAGGGCACATAACATTCTTATTAAAAAAATCTGTTTTTGTTAATGAACTCCTGAATTCACTTTTGTTTGTCAAGGAAATAGCTGTGGTCAAATGTGCTGCTCATAAGACTCATGATTTTTATGTTTCTAAAGTCAATGCTTTTGCAGACAAGCTGCATTGTCTTATTCTATTCAAGCTCCATTTTTGCAGCAATTACAAGAAACTAATACACCTGTTTCTTTGCCGGAATTGTTGTCCTTTCAAAAATCAAGCTGATAACTTTGAAAAGGTAAAGTGGATGTGTGATGGCTATAGCCACACTCCAGACTCACTGTGGTACCACCCAGATGGGAGGCTCATAGTCCCATGCTTTTTTCTAACTCAGTTGGTACAGGCTTATCATTTACCCTCTCATTTGGGAAAAAATGTATTAATAAGACAAACATTAATCAGTTTTAATTGATTTGTATGCCTGTTACATTGCTAATGTCATTCAGCATTTTGTAGATAGTTGCATTATGTGTTTAGAGTATAATGTGGCAGAAAATGTTCCTGTCCCTACATAGTCTTTGAAAAAGTTGCAAGAACATTTTTGTCTTGTGCAGTCTCAGAAATGCAAATATGTGTTAACTGTAGATGCATTTTCTGGGTGGGTTGAAACTTAACCTTGTGCTACAAGTGATGTGACCATGTTCACCAGGAACAGGAATTAATAAAGTTCCTTAAAAACCAAAATGTAAAAGTGATGATACCAGACAGAGAGGGTGGGCTGGTTATTATGTCAACAGAGGAGTACAATAATTGTATGAATTTGTTGCTTAATTGTAAGACATATGAAAGAATGATAAACAATGAATTTAATATTTCATACTATAACATTTGGTTACAGTTGAAGGACATGTTTATTGAACATAGAATAACACTGGAGGAATTTAATTATTTGAATGTGTCTGCTCCTTTTATTCCAGTTATCTTCGGAATACCAAAGATACATAAAGACTGGCAAAATCTTCCTTTTCATCCTGTTGTAGATAGACAAGGCTCACTTGTGAGTTCTTATGCAAGATTTATTGATATTAAATTAAAATACTAACTTGAGGAAACATATATGTAAAGACTCTTGGCATTTTCTACAAAAAAAATGAATGACCTGGATTTTAATATTAATGATATATCTATTACAATTGATATGTGTGATTTATATACAGTGATTCCACATGGTATTGGTGTTCAATGGTTTACAGATTAATTACATAGGCGAAGTGCTGAGCAGGAGAAGATTCATTTATGTGAAGAATTATTAGAAATAGTATTAAGCAATAATTTTATTTTGTTTGAGGGTAATATTATTTTAGAAAAGGAAGGGGTAGCCATGGTGTCTCCCTGTAGCTGCCTGTTTGTCAGTTGTGTGATGTTGCAATTTGAATATTTACATGTTTTTAATAATCACTTTGTAAAAATGTTAAGACGTGTCTCCGTTGTCTAGATGATATTTTTTCACTATGGGAAGGTTATAGGAACCTCATTACCAATTTTTTAACATAATAATTGCACTGAATTTTTAAAATTCTCTCATAACTTGGTAGAAAATATGATTTCTTATCTAGATATTTTATTGCAAAAAGTTGTTAATCACAGGGGTTATATTGCTAAAATAGAAGCACTCTAATGCTTTTGTATTTTAATAGCACCCACCCAATCTCCCAAAAGAAGGTGATTGTTAAGGGTCAGTTAGTGTGTGCAGCATGAATGATTACCCCGGATGAAGAAATTAGTGTTGAATGCAATTATTTAAAGAATATGTTTGTTCAAAGAGGTTACCCATCTATTTTAATTGATGAATTTATTATGGAAGTGAGTAATAAAAGAAACAGTGGCTATTTTATACCATTATTAACATTGAGGGATACCTCAAATGAATGAATAGTTTTTAGGAAGAGTTGAATCAAATAGTGAATTAAATGTTGATGTTAATCCTGACTCAAAACTGTCTTCTAATGCATTTATTTCAGTTTATAATTTAGATAGTAATACGGTTCAATGGATTTTAAATAAATATTGGCAGTTAATAATACAGGATTCTAATATAAGGGAAAAATTTAGATCTAGACCATGTATAGTATATAAAAAGGGGGAAAAAAACATAAAATCTGTTTTTGAAATTTAATGTAGGTATGGACGATGTAATTATTGTAAATTTATTCTGGAAGGGAATAGGTTTAAAACTTTGGAAAAGACAATTTTGATCAAAGGACATTTTAACCGTGATAACAAAATGCTGGTATATATTGCCCTCTGTCAAGTTTGTGATAGTTTTTATACTGGGAAGACCAAACTAAAATTGCAGGAAAGAATTTTCGAGCGTATCTGTGAAATAGGTTGAAACACAAAAGCAAAAAAACAATGACACGAAACCAAAACCACGGAAACCTTGCACCAGCAGGAAACACGAAGCACAAAAAGCTTTGCTGAATGCGATTTATTTTTCTTTTTCCACAAGCGTTTTCGCCACTAACTCTGCAGTGGCTTCATCAGAGATAGGCAGTTTACAAGATAGTACAACGTACATACACTTTTTAAAAAGGGGGAAAGGGAAGTGATGTCATGACACAACAACTTAAAATTGAAATGCGATTTGCATATCAAGTATCGCACCACAAAACCTGCTTGACACCTAATACATTAAATGTCCTAAGGGCAACAGGCATAGGATTCATGACTAGGTATGCTTCTAAAAAGAAAAAAACAAACCTAAATACAGTGTTTAAATGGAATAAGATCTATAATGACCAATGAAATGTAAAATGTATAGTAGCAGTGGTATACACCCTACCATCAACATCATATATGTGTCTCAAGCACTAGTATGAAAGGCTCTTATTAGTAAACAAAATACGTTAATGACAGTCTTAAACTCTGTACACAAAGTGTCCCTAAAAAACACCTCTAAAAAAGTTAGAGGTGTAAAAAGCCTAAAAAAATGTATAATTGTGGCAAAAACACTAGATCGCCCTCTCGCTGAATATTATAGTCTATAGATAAAAATTAATGTAAACGGGGGGCTCAAAAGGAACTATCTCAAATAGCTCCTCAAAGTGTAAATATAAAATGTGTAGTAGCAGTGATATACAACCTACCATCCACATCATATATGTGTCTCAAGCTCATGTATAAAAGACTATTATTAATAAACTAAATACGTTAACAACAGTCTTAAACTCGGTACACAAAATGTCCCTAAAAAACACCTATGAAAGAATCAGGGGTGTTAAATAAAAAGTCTAAAAAAGGAACAAATGTAATAATAACAAAAAACTAAATCACCCTCTCACTAAAAATTGTGGACTGTAGATAAAAGTTGATATAGACGGAGGGCTGAAAGGAATTATCTCAAATAGTTCCTCAATCTCAAAACAGCAGAAATATTGCAGTTTTCATTAAGGCCTGGTGGACGGAAGGCGTCCGTCCTCAATTGCCACTCCAACTCACGATTCTCAAGAATCAGTGAGTGAGGGCCTCCCCGAATCTTAATTGGAACCTGGTCGATGGCCATAAAAGAAAAGCTATGGCCTAGATAAAGGTCAACATGTTTGGCTAATGCGTTGACGTCCTTCTTGTTCTTAATGGCATACATGTGTTCGTAAATACGATCACGGACCCTACGGTCCGTTTTCCCAATATAGAAGGCGGAACAACAATTGCATAAAGCTACGTAAATAACAGATCTACTTTCACAATTTAAGGGAAATTGGATGATGTATTTCCTATCCCTTATCGTGAAAGTTTCACCTGTTTTGACCTTATGGCACCAGTTACAAAATCCACAGGGGTACATACCAGTACGTTTATTAAAAAGCCGGTTAGACAGATCTCTTTGTAAAAGTTCTTTGAGGTTACTACCTCTTTTGAAGACAAAGTTAGGAGCGTGGCCTAGTTTCTCAAAAAGGCCAGGATTGTTGGATATAAAATGCCAATTCTTTCGTATTGTAGATACAATAGCCTTAGAATTCAAACTGAAAGTAGTGACATAACTTAATGAAAAGTCACGTACTTCCTCGAACCTAGAAAAGGCAGGAGGAAAGTGGACATCCTGGTCAAGAACAGGGGGCACCTCAGAGGTTGACAAAGAATCGCTCAAAGACTGAACTTGAGATAGAATAGATTTGTAAAAACCATTCAACCTCTTAGTGTCAACCTCTAGGATTAATTCATTCACCAGGTGTTTCGGATAGACACGGTTTAGAAACATATCCATCAAAAGGTTGCACTCAGTTCGAAAATCCAACAGTGTACTGCACATTCTCCCTGCTCTAACTAATTGGCCCTTAACAATGGACCGTTTTTGTTTGAAAGGGTGGTGACTGGAATAATGGAGGAAAGAATTGCAGTACGTTGGTTTTCGATGCACCCTAGAGTTGAAGACTTTGTTACTAGTGTCTTTTAGCAACTTCACGTCCAAATAGTCAATTTCAAATAAAGAAAAATTGGACGTGAATTTTAAGAAACTTGTTGTAGCATTCAATGAGTCAACAAACAATGCAGCCTCAGATCCATTCCCTTTAAAAAGGACAAACATATCATCGAGGAATCTTGTATAATATTTAACAAACTGCATCAGGTCGGGTGAAGCATAAAGAAAGTGCTTCTCCCAATATCCCATGAAGAAGTTTGCTACGGTAGCTCCACATGGGGAGCCCATAGCAACCCCGTGTTTTTGCAGGAAGTATTTGCTATCAAAAGTAAAATAGTTGGATGTCAATACTATATCCAAAAGCTCAGAAACGAGATCAACCTCAATCTTAGGGGCCCCAAAATCATTAAGTAGAAGACCTATCCATTCCAAGGCCTCCTGGTGGGGAATAGAGGTGTATAAATCTACCACATCAATGGTGAGGAAATTACACTCATTGTCATATGGTAGGGTGTTAATACTTTCCAAAAACGACCAGGAGTCTTTACATACACTCGGAATTAACTTAATATATTTAGACAGAATACTGTCAATAAGTTTAGCACTAGGATACGTCATTGATGATCTTCCATCTATAAGGGCCCTCATTGGTGGATTATTAATGTCCTTATGGATCTTCGGTATGCCGAACATCACAGGGATTTTTGGCAAAGTGATATCTATATAATTGTAGGTATCGATGTCAATCTTACCTTCCAAGAAAAAGTCACGAAAGTAACCCCTGATCCTATTATGAGCGCCATGTATCTCATTGATAGACGCTTCTGAATAGGCAGAGGACATCAATACGGACAACATCTTTTCTTTGTAGATCTGATTGTTAAAAATCACCAGGCCTCCACCTTTGTCCGGTTTAATAAGCCTAACCGATGACCGACAAAGTTGGTCCAAAAGGGAAAGCTGCTCTTTGGTGGTGTTAAAACCAGTGTTGACAGGTTTCTTCTGTGCTTCCATGAGTACATGCCTAAGGTCGACCTCGCATACACTCTCAAACAAATGGAGAGAGGTATGAAGAGGTGGATTGAAAACACTAGGTAGTTTCAAGGAAGACTGGAGTGGCGGTAACTCATTATTGAAAATACATAAGGGGAAAGATACTAGCGCCTTGGCGAGGCACATTAAAAAAATAAAGAACATTCATTTAAGTTTATGGTCCTAGAAAAGGTGAACAAGAATCCATGGGGGGGGGTCACTGGCAACTAATTCTGGAAAAGAGTACTATTTTGGCAGTTATATTTTAATGCCTATAACTGGCCAGAAATAAATGATCACATTACTATTGCCTCTCTACTTAAATTAAAGGCTTTGAAATGCTGATATTAAGGTTTAATTAGAAGTTATTTATGAAGTAATTTTATGAGGTGTTATGTTATGTTTATTTATGTGTACTGTAGTTTTATTAATTGTTTAATAATGATTTTAATAACATGTTTTAAGAAGTTACGTTATGTGTATGAAAAATTAAGTCAGCAAGAGGGGGTTATGTCACTATAAGGGGAGTCTTTTCTGAATAAATTTTGGATCATGTGATACATATAATCTGTTCTTGTAGAATATTTAATAGGATGAAGTGAAGTACATATTATCTGAAGTTTTGTATTAATGAAACAAAAGCACTTACCTTTATTATTTGTAAAATAAGTTTATGTAATTTTAAAGTGTAATATTAAAGTGCATTTTTGTGTGAACTTTATCGGGTTAATTTGTGTTATATAAAAACTCACCTACATAAGCTGGAACAAACATCTAGTAAAATTGTAAAATATACTGCTAATTAATTGGCTACAGTGAAAACACATTTAAATATTTAAAAAAGACATATAAAATACTGTATGAACCCAGCAGATGCCCACCCATCTTTAAATTACTTCCAAAATATATGTCTTGCAGAGACCTAAGATCTCGGACCCAAAACCTCCTTGAAGTTGAAAAATCAAACAATGACTTTGATGACTCTATATACAATGTCCATGTAGCTAGGCCATGGAATTCCATTGTGCCAAACCTTAGACATGAGGGTAAACATGAAACATGTCTGCACAACCTAAAAACCTAATTATACAACGACACCCCATTAATATTCAAAAACGTGCACGGTGATTGGTCAGCGTGCACATTGTAAATCAGTTATAGTAATGGAAAAAAGGTCGGTCACCCAGACTTTTTCCATTATTATAACTCTTTTTTTAAGCAACGGAGAATGCAAGATCTCCGTTGCTTCATACTGTCTCGCTATGTTAAACGAGTTTGACATAGTGACACAGCTTTTAAAAAAGCAACAGAGATTCTCCGTTGCTTTTTTTAAAACTGTCTCGCTATGTCAAACTCCTTTAACATAGCGAGACAGTTTGTAAAAAGCAACGGAGATCTTGCTTACCCCGTTGCTTTTTTCAAAACTGTCTCGCTATGTTAAATGGGTTTAACATAGCGAGACAGCTTTAAAAAAGCTGTCTCGCTATGTTAAACCCATTTGACATAGCGAAACAGTTTGTAAAAAGCAACAGAGATCTTGCTTTCTCCGTTGCTTTTGCCCACAGCTCTGATGTACTGCATCAGCATACGCATGCTCAGTACATCAGAACTGCCGCAGAATACCAGACAGCTGCAGAAGGGCAGCAAGGAGGCATTATACAATGCCATTTTTAAGAAAAGTAATTATTTATTTTCTTAAATAATGTCATTGTATAATAGCAATAACCCACTTCTGGGTGTGGGTAATGCTGGATTTACCCACGGTTGGCTTTGTTTGGCCACTCGGGCTTTGCCCTCCTGACCAAACCACACCAACCGTGGGTAAATCCAGCATTACCCATACCCAGGCGTGGGTTATTGCTATATTAACTTCTACTTGGACCTGTCCTTCTACCAGAATTTAATCTCCATCCATCCTATCCTTAACCTCTGTACATTTTAATTTCTCCCTGCCTTTCTTGCTCTACTTACTTTAGCTGCTGTTGTTTCTACATTCTTAACCTTATATTAAACTGTTCCCATATACTGTGAATGCATTTATATATAACATTCACTAATTATATTTTCTGTTGATGTACATATGTAGTTTGTAATTGTTTTATACATATTCAATCAAGAATATCCATGTACAATTAATTATTTGTTACATTATTTTTATAACTGTGGAGCTTTTCTAATGAGGCCTCTTCTGAAAATTAACTTTTAAATCAATCAGATTATTTCTGGTCCACAAACTGAAATAAATATATACCTACCACATACAATTTCATTAATTATTGTAGATCAGAGTGTGTGATGCACTTTTAAGGAGCATTCTAGTCAGTGGGCACGTGCATGTAAGTACTGAACATGTGTAATTGCCATTTTGAGTGAGCAGCCAGAGTGAAAGCATGTATGAGTGTAGCAGTCAGTCAGTTAGCTAGTTTGTTTAGGTTTAATGTTCCTGACATTCATACTGACATGTTTGCGTGCAATAAACTACTTAAATGAACACCCAAGCCTCCTTGTCTTATTCAGGTACACAAGACGAGCAACATGGTGTCAGAATGGGATCCAGAATCAAAATCATAAGGTGTGCAGTTAGAAGTGGAGGAATATACAGAAGTGGATCAAGTGGATCATCTGAAGCTCAAACAAGTCGCAAACAGATCAGAAAATAATTCCAGGTACTAATAGCTCACTTAAATATTTTTTTTCGCAATGAATATAAAACAAAGCACTCAGAACACCCAAAAACGAATTTCTAATTAAACAAAATATCTGAAACTGTGACATATTGATAAAATATTTGAAATAATTATGAAAACGTTTGAAACAATATTCGAATTGCATAAAATGTATAAAAAGGGGAAATGACCATTTTTTTGCAATGTACTAATTTTTCATATTAAATAAAGCTATTTAAAGTAACCAAAGTGTGCAAAGTGATGGCAAGTGTGTGTAGTATTACAGTATAGTTATTTCGCAAAATACACCCATTTCAAGGAGAATTTCACAAAGTGCAGTCTTTTGAAGAGTTTATTGTGCATTTGAATAATATTAAAAGTACCTGGTGTGTGTACATGTTCATACTTAATTACAAGGGCCAAGATTGCATTGTGTTTAAATATAATTTGTTGGCATGACAAAAGGCTTTCGCAGACCAAATCCTCTTATGTTTGAGCTTTTTTTTTTGTTTGATAACAATATTGCAGAAAATTGGAGAGTGTTTGAGAAAGATACAATATTTTTATACAGGCTGCTTTTTCTGACAAAGAAGCATGTATAAAGGCATTTATTCTGCTTAATTTAGCTGGTTCAGAGGCCATTAAAAAAGAGCATTCATTTGTGTATGCACCTGCTGTGTCTGCAGGGGAGGGGAAGAACTGCCATATTGTGGTACTGGCCGAAACACGGGAAGTTCCTGAGTGCTTGAAACATAAATTTAGAGAAATGTGCAACCCCCAAACAAATGTCACAATGGAAAGGCGTTTATTTTGCACAAGAGATCAAATGCCTGGTGAAATGTTTGCGTCATATATAACTAACTTGAGAAATAAGACTAAAACTTGCAGATGTGGTGATCTGAGAGATGAGTTGATAAAATAAAGGCTTGTGTGTGCTGTTAATAATACATACATACAAATATTTCAAGCACAGGCATTAAAAGCCCTTCTAGCTTGCCAACACTTGTTCCCATAATAAGTGCCCAGGCTGTTCTTAAAAATATCTAAAATAGTACTTGCTTTTAATGTAATTTGGTAGTCTGTTCCAAGTATCAGCTACTCTGTCAGAGAACCAATTAGTACACTTCTCATTCCTATAGAATCTTCTACATAGGTTGTCTGATGACTCTGTGGTACTTTTTGATAATCCCAAACATTTACAGACGTAGTTGTCTCTAAATGCCCTATATACTTGAATAAGATCTCCTCTTAGATATCTGTAAAAGACACTGGGCCAGATTCAGGAAGCCTCCGTGTAAGAGTTATAACTCTTACACGGAGGCTGCAGTTAAACGGTGTGATGTCAGCATGTCATGCATATGCATGAGGTGCATGAGGCATGCTGAATCACACTGTAACTCTTACACGGTCCATGTAAGACAGTAGGGGGCGTGTCCGTAGGCTAAGCCCTGCAAGCGGACACGCCCCCGGATGTCTAGAATGCCAGAAAGTAAACACCCACAAGAGAGGCCATGGAAAAGAGAATAAACACACTACACAACACATGCCCCCACAGACCAGCAATGTAAAATGTAAAAAGTGAACAGATGTTATAAAATGTAAAATGTAAACTTTTTTATTTTTTTTTAAAACCCCGTAAATGTTGCTAATGTGTGCGCTCGTGTGCAAGCAACAAGTGAAAGTGTGCAGGTATGGCTGCAGCAAGTTCATCAGTATGTAAGTGAAACTGGAAATATAATTGATAGAAATAAATAGTTCTGTAATACAGATGTCCCACCATTAATTAAATGTAGTATAACCTGCAGTAGTCTCAAGAGTACAGCTTCAGAAGCTGAGTTAATCACATGTGATATATATCCCCTGTTGAAATGCTGAATCATGACAGAAGTGAGGCTGCTGGAAAGTGTTTGAATCACTGCAGGTCTAATATGTGAACAAAGCCTAGAAGTACCAACCTAAACTGTGAAATAGCAGGATGTGTGAGAGTGACAGAAAGGGTCACGTATCAATAAATAAAGTAGTAATAACTCCTGAATATATAAGCCTCAGTGTGGTTCTACAGAACTAAATGCATGTGGGAATTAAAAATTAACATCCCAAACTGATTTCAGTGTGTCTGAATCTTGAATGTTTAAGCCATAATCTGTGTATGGTGATCACAGTCAACAATTTTCAGATAGAATGAATGATTGTCTGACATACTAAACATCCATAGTTGTCCCCTGCCCTGTCATCAAAATGTAGCAGGATGATGTATCTGATCAAATTCAAAATAACTAGGATAGTGATGTATCTGTAGCAGGTCTAGCATGACAGTCAATTAAAAATCATTTGAAAACTATCACCCACAAGTTAATTGTGTTTCTATTACAAATGTATATCAATGTATAATTTATGAATGTGTCAACATTTTCTTTCTCCACCCCACCCTATAATTGCAAATTAAAAAACTCACTAAATATTGGTATGTAAAAATTTCATTTACCATGGACATTTGTCCTGTTGTTTCAAAAATATATGCATGTCCGTTGTTGCATGTGCCCTGTTCATACCTGCAAACCTGATGGCCTGTTGCCATTAATCAACCCTGCATGTTGTTTGATTGTGTATTTCTGTTCAAATAATGCATGTGATATTGATATGCCTGTTGTTCAATGGTGTTAATATCTGGGTGTTTGTTTAATGGGAATACCAATGCATGCTGTTACAACTAATTTGAATGGAATAATATGCTACTAACCCAAACTAACATAACATACTCACAAACCTAGAACGCTTGGGAAGGCGGGTCCCAGCGGATCCACCTCTCCCACCTCATCTGGCGATTGCACCTGGCACTAGTGCCCAGGCCGGACCCTCCTCTGGTGGCCCTGTGCCACCTTCGGGTGGAAGCGCTGCAGGGGATGGGGCCTGTCCCCCCTCTGCAAGTGTGGCTGGAGGAGCCCGTCCACTCACCCTCCAAGGTGTCCGGTCTGTGGTGCGAAGGGAGATTCAAGACTCTGTTCTTGGGCCCCTACGCCAGCTTGAGGCCTGGGTGGCACAGCTTATGGGCATGCCCGTTGTCCCGCCTGCACAGCCCCCAGCACAGCCCATCCTGGGCTGTGAAGGAACAGTGGCAACTGCCTATGGGTGGGGATATCAGTTCCACTGTTGCCATCTGTGGGCTCATGTGCCCTGGATATCCCAACCTCTGTCCCCATCAATTGTGTAACCCCCCCACATGTGTCATACACCGCCCCTGTATGCGTCTTGTCTGTCTTGTCTGTTAACCTACCCAACCTACCTCCCCAGCTATACCGACTACCTTCACCTGACATACCACTCTCACCTGAAAAAAAAAAGGGCACTCTGTACCCACAAAAAAATTACGCCCCATACATAGCTGTCCATGTTGCACACATATCCGCTGGACATTGAAACTGTTAATTACAATTGGCTGTACAACAGGTATTAATGTTGTCCTGACACCTCTCTCAGGGGTGGAAGGTTTCAAATGTCACACCAAATTACATACAAATGCACAGCTGTTGCTGAGAAAGACATGGGCAGCTATGGGCCTCACCTACATCCCTCCTGCAAATCCCAAGCTTGTCTCCCTACTGTCTTACCCTCTTTGTGACCCCTTTTTCACCACTTTCCTGTCACCCCTTTTTCTTTTCTTTCAAAGAAAATAGCGCGGGTGTGCGTGTGTGTTAGCGGAGCACACCGCCAGTGCACATGCGTGAGCTCCGCGCAAACGAGCGCAGACCTGGTTTTAAGTGCTTAAAAGTGCCTTTGGCACTTTTGATTGACAGGTCCTGTACTCATTTCGAAAGAAAAATAAATTCCCACTGTCAGTCTCGAACTCAGTAACACTAGTCTGTATGACCTACCACTAAGCCATAACTCTCATACAAGAACATAGTGCTAACATAACATATAATAGTAGAAATCAATATAAAGGCAATATAGGATGTGTACTACCCAAAGCATGTCAGGTAGATTTTTAATGTCCGAATTACTGGATTCCCATACTAGTTTAGTGTTAACAGAAACAGCCCTGCTAATTGTTAGCTTGTACATAATAATGTAAGGTAATGTACATATATGAAAGTATGTATATGTACACACACACATATATATATATATATATATATATATATATATATATATATATTTTTTTTTTTTTTAATACATATGGAAATATAGATGTAGGTGTCAGTATTCATACACACTCACTACAGGAAACAGTGAAGATAAATGCAGCAACCAGAATCTACAACACAGCCTGACTCCTGTGAGACTTACTAACCCTTTTAACTGCTTAAAGGTGCCTTCAGCACTTTGATAGACAGGCCCTGTACTCAATTTGAAAGCAGAATAAAAGCATACTATTAGGTCCTACCACAAGACCATTGTAACACTAGTCTGTATGACCTACCACTAAGCCATGACTCTCATACAGGAATATAGTGCTAAAATAAGTGTAACATGTAATAGTAGGAATGAAGATAAAGGCAATATAGGATGTGTACTACCCAAAGCACCTGGTTTTAAGTGCTTAAAAGTGCCTTTGGCACTTTTGATTGACAGGTCCTGTACTCATTTCGAAAGAAAAATAAATTCCCACTGTCAGTCTTGAACCCAGGACTTTGGTTCTGCATGACCTACCACTAAGCCATGACTCTCATACAAGAGCATAGTGCTAAAATAAATATAACATGTAATAGTAGGAATGAATATGAAGGCAATATAGGATGTGTACTATCCAAAGCATGTCAGGTAGATTTTTAATGTCCGAATTACTGGATTCCCATACTAGTTTAGTGTTAACAGAAACAGCCCTGCTAATTGTTAGCTTGTACATAATAATGTAAGGTAATGTACATATATGAAAGTATGTATATGTACACACACACATATATATATATATATATATATATATATATATATATATATATATATATATATATATATATATATTAATACATATGAAATATAGTTGTAGGTGTCAGTATTCATACACACTCACTACAGGAAACAGTGAAGATAAATGCAGCAACCAGAATCTACAACACAGCCTGACTCCTGTGAGACTTACTAACCCTTTTAACTGCTTAAAGGTGCCTTCAGAACTTTGATTGACAGGCCCTGTACTCAATTTGAAAGCAGAATAAAAGCATACTATTAGGCCCTACCACAAGACCATTGTACCACTAGTCTGTATGACCTACCACTAAGCCATGACTCTCATACAGGAATATAGTGCTAAAATAAGTATAACATGTAATAGTAGGAATGAAGATAAAGGCAATATAGGATGTGTACTACCCAAAGCACCTGGTTTTAAGTGCTTAAAAGTGCCTTTGGCACTTTTGATTGACAGGTCCTGTACTCATTTCGAAAGAAAAATAAATTCCCACTGTCAGTTTCAAACCCAGGACCTTGGTAACAGTAATCTGCATGACCTACCACTAAGCCATGATTCTCATAAAAGAGCAAACTGCTAAAATAAATATAACATGTAATAGTAGGAATGAATATGAAGGCAATATAGGATGTGTACTACCCAAAGCATGTCATGTAGATTTATAATGTCCGAATTACTGGATTCCCATACTAGTTTAGTGTTAACAGAAACAGCCCTGCTAATTGTTAGCTTGTACATAATAATGTAAGGTAATGTACATATATGAAAGTATGTATATGTACACACACATATATATATATATATATTAATACATATGAAATATAGTTGTAGGTGTCAGTATTCATACACACTCACTACAGGAAACAGTGAAGATAAATGCAGCAACCAGAATCTACAACACAGCCTGACTCCTGTGAGACTTACTAACCCTTTTAACTGCTTAAAGGTGCCTTCAGCACTTTGACAGGCCCTGTACTCAATTTGAAAGCAGAATAAAAGCATACTATTAGGCCCTACCACAAGACCATTGTACCACTAGTCTGTATGACCTACCACTAAGCCATGACTCTCATACAGGTATATAGTGCTAAAATAAGTATAACATGTAATAGTAGGAATGAAGATAAAGGCAATATAGGATGTGTACTACCCAAAGCATGTCAGGTAGACTTTTACTGTCCTAATTACTGGATTCTCATACTAGTTTAGTGTTAACAGAAACAGCCCTGCTAATTGTTAGCTTGTACTTAATAATGTAAGCTAATGTACATATGTGAAAGTATGTATATGTACACACACACACACATATATATATATATATATATATATATATATATATATATATATATATATATATATATATATATATATATTAATACATATGGAAATATAGTTGTAGGTGTCAGTATGCATACACACTCACTACAGGGAAGAGGTGAGAGAAATGCATCAACCTGATATTACAACACAGCATGAATCATGAGAGACTTACTAACCTTCACACTCACAGAACACTGTTGACAGCATACCAGCATGGTCCACGCCCTTACAATCTGAAAGGGCAACGCTTATCTCACATACCCTTTTATAGCACTGTCCTGAAATCACAGTGAGACATGCAATCAGTACACAACTGGCTGCATGCAATTAGCAAATGCTGCCTTACAATTGGTGCAGAGGCCATCACATGGACCTATGCAGATACCTACAAAAGCATCCAGTACTAACACTCCACACATGCAATACATTCATTGCACCAAACCGACGGAGAAAGAGAGAGAGAGAGAGAGAGAGAGAGAGAGAGAGAGAGAGAGAGAAATAAATAAATAAATAAAGCAATAAAGGCAGTGATAAAAAAAACTGCATCATCACAGCAACAAAACCAGCAGCAGCAGCAGCAAACAGCAATTAGCCCCAGTGACACAGCAACAGCTGACACAAACACAGGTAATGCAAAGTAGCAGGTTAATACTGTGTTTACTGTGAAACCTCCAAATGTATCATAGTTCACTATCTATAGGTATGTCCATGAGATAGGTTGTGTGTACATAGTCCTGATATATATACATATGTAATATTGCTGTACATGTCTTCCATACTTAAAACTTCCATAGCTTAGAACACAAGGCCAGTTATGCATATGATGCAGTAGTTCCCAGGGTCAGTAGAGGTTCCTCCTCATTGGTGTGGGACCACTGTGTATGTATGGCACTGTTCAGGTACATATCCTGTAGTATGGCCAAGGTTTAATATCAGTCTGTAATGTGGTGCTATGTCCTCTAGGGATGAACGTATCACACATCCAGGGATACCATTTTGTAACAGTGATGCTGTGTGTTCTGCAATGTTGAGGGTGGCCCTCACCTGGACATGTGAGATGATAGGGAGGTTACATTCATCTGTGATAACTAATTCCACTTGTGTAGGAGAATGGGGGGGGATACCTGCACCTAAACTGTCTGCAACAATGTTGCCAATATCTGTGCATTTGGTGAATGTGAAGCATACAGTCCTAACTAGTGAATAACTGTGTAATTACATACATACATAGCAAGGTAGTGTACTGTGCTTGTGGTGTTGTTGGGATATGTATATCCAGGCTGAGTAATGTGTGTCCACATCACAGTGTTGGATGGCAACACACATACAGTATGTTGGGATGAACACCCAGAGTGTTTCAGAAGTGTTGCCTGTGCAGAAATATCTCGCCATTACCTGCGCATCCCCCACAACACACACACATGCAACATATGGCAGAAGTAGTATAGCAGTACACATAGGTTCATAGGTTCATACTAGGCTATTTGCCCTAGGGCATTGATAAGCCTAGCCAGAATGTGTTTGTCTTTTGCCACCCAATTAAAATTTATTTTGCTATGCCCTTTTCCGACGTTAGTATACTGTGCCTCTGTCTAACAGTGACATAGAAGTGATACCCGGGGTACAACTATGATCTCCCATCCACTCATCCAGATTCCTATGGAAGAGAGTCAATGAGGGACTCTGCCTAACCTGTACTGTGAGTTCATTACAGAGTGAAGGGAGCCTCTGGGTTATGAATCTGTCCCTCCAGCATGTCCTATTTATTTCAGTGCTAAGGTTCAGGTCTCTTGAGCGTGTGGCTGTATGGGATTGTGATTTCCTGAGGTGCAGCATGTCCATTACTTCTGGGTTGGACATGGCTGTATACGTCATGCACAGATTGCCTCTGAACAGGCAGTATGCCACTGAGTCCAGCTGGATATTCTTTAACCGGGCAGCATATAGCATCTGTTTGAGCCCTTTGATCCTCTTGATGAGGTACTGTTGGGGTTTTTCCAGTTGCTGTAGGTGTCTGGTTAGGTACATCCCAAAAGGGGCATTGTACTCAATTATAGGCCTGATGATGGATGAGTAAAGAGGCACGATGACCTCCCCTGATGTACATGTGAATCCCTTCATGATTAGCTGGGCTATATAACATGTTTTTCAATCCACTTTGGCCACGTGGTTGTCAAATGACAGATTGCTATCAAGTTTGTTCCCCAGGTCCCCAATTACTTCTTCTGTACTTAATGGCTTAACACCTATGTGGTACTTTGCCACCAATGTGGAGGTGTGGGTATCTTTGATGAATATTGATACTCCCCCTCCTTTTGTTGTTTGGTCCAAGTGTTGGAGCTGACAAGAATGGTAACAGGTATAACCTGGTAGTGCTGGTGTGCTCTTGGGAAACCTGAACCAGGTTTCTGTTACTGCACAGATATCGATGTCCATAATGCTAAGTAGAGTTTTGAGTGCGTGTATCTTGAGGTTTAGACTTCTGGCATTGAGTAGCATTACTCTTAGTTCCTCATCCTTTGTGATAC
The DNA here is from genome assembly GCF_019279795.1 of Protopterus annectens. Taxonomy (NCBI): domain Eukaryota; kingdom Metazoa; phylum Chordata; order Ceratodontiformes; family Protopteridae; genus Protopterus; species Protopterus annectens. Next base: position 31,524,374 of record NC_056749.1, read on the forward strand.
CTATGGATGTGGGTTTGCCTTATGAGCCTTGCCTAATAAAGGCACTATGGGTGTAGCAAGAGCCTTTGCCACAATCCAAAAGCCCAGGGGTGACAGGTGCAAGCTGTCCCTAGCAATGCATCGTGGCTTGTACAGCATATCATCCCAAGCTGACAGGCATTGGATCACCTTTGAATGACACCAGTACTTCAGTCAGTTGTTGAAAGTGATCATTTTGCCTTGATATTGTGGCATAATTCTTGGTGAGGGTAAGATGCTACTCAAGGTCAGGGTCATACTGTCTTGGGCTACATGCTCAGAGAGCTCCTTTCTGTCTTTTTTCATGCAGTCCAGGGAGGTATGTGTCAGGTCATTCACACCAGCATGGACAATGAGTGAGTCATATTTGTACTTGCCTTGGAGTGACTTGAGTGCTTGTGTTATGTGGCGGGTCGTAGTGCCCGACAGGCTGCTCACTGTGACCCTCTCCTCGTTCAGCCTGGTGAATGTGACGTCAGTGTGCCTGATGATAGAGTCACCTATTGCAAGTGTATGAGGTGTGTTGTTTACTGTTAAGGGCTGTGAGTGTTCAGCACATTGGCTTTGTGAGATATGTGCTGCACGTGTTTTGTTTTGGGGTAGCGGTTGCTTGAGTATCTGCTTTGGAGGTCTCTGCTGCTTAGTCAGATCTTTATTTTGAGCCTCCGAGTATGTTTTTGTGTGATTATGTGTTTGTTTTGCTGTCGTGGTAGGTCTATGTGAGACTGGAATTGTAGTGAGTGTGGTTTCCTTCTCCTCCTGACTGGTTATGGCAGTATTGAGTAGAGAGAGCCTAGCCTCCAGTTTGGTATATGTTTGCATCACTCACATGTGTTTGAATTTGTTGTTAGGAGGAGGAGGTTGTCTGTGTACATGAGGCTGTTATAAAATTGCCTCTGGATTACCACACTCACCAGCTGGACTGGAGAGGAGATTGACAACTGACCTTTGGACATGCTAGAATACTATTGTGAATTCCGTAATAATTGAAAACAAGGTCCAGTGGGGAGTGAGGGTGTACTGATATTAATTTCTACTGCTGATTGATATAATAGCTTCAGTGAGCAAGTGCCAGGTAACTTAAGTGCAATGTGTTACAATTAACTAAATGCAAAAACGACAAGCAGTCACTTTCTTTCAAGTGTAACAAGGAAATAAGTACAGTAAGCAATGCAGATATCAGTAGTGATTCACAGAAGTGCTGAGAAGCTGTGTATTATGTGGAATTAGCGTACCAGTGAAATAAGCTAACAAATAGGAACCTGAATCTTGTGCCCCAGGTACTGATGATGAGGAAATGTCTATAATGGTGCAGGAAGGTGTGTCTGGGTCCGCCATTGGTCAGCCAATTGACAGTACACAGCTGTCAACCCCTTCAATGCGCACAGTCATCCCGCCATTACATCCTTTGTCACCATTGTCCCTAGGTGATGGACAGTATGCACTGGGCATAGATCAGGGTAATGTGGTACCTGTGGTACATGCATCTCCACAAAGCAGCCATGAGCAGGGTCCTCCAATGGTACCATGCAGACAGTCGCCCATGGGTTCTCGTGGGGGCATCCATGGCAGTACTGCCTCTGGCCGACGTGCTCAACGAGGTATGTCAACCTCCACTATGTTTCGGACTGTTATGCAGGCACAGGCGCGTATGGAAAGGTACACCAGACAGGGTCTGAGGGAGCTGACAGCATGTCGCACAGCCATGATAGATGGCATGCGTGACATTGTGAATGCTATTCGTAATTTCACAGATGTCATTGACAGACGTTGTGGGGACATACAACAGCTGCTCCACAACCAGATGTCCATGGGCCAGGGCGATGGTGTGCGTTTGTGGCGTCGACGTGGCCGTATGCCGGCAACAGCACCAGCTGGCATTCACCATGGATGACAACAGGCCCACTCACACACCTCAAGTGCCAGCAGCAGACCCAGCAATGCTGGGTTAGTGCTGTCATCAGGATGCTCCAGGAGACCACGTGCACGTGGCTCTGGACAGTCCCAACAGGGAACTGTGTCCAGTCAACACACACCCACTTCCGATGACAGTACGCAGTCTGGGTTAGTACCGGATATGGTCCGTAGCACCCCTGCCAGGTACAGTTACCGTGTCTGTGCCCACAGACACTTATCTGGATGACCTGACAGGTGAGTCTGTGGCTGTCCACAAAACCCTGTACATGGCAGCCATTATGTGGGACTGTGTGCGTGCTTACACACATGCAGACATTTAACACCTCGGGCAAACACATACACACACACACTGCACCAACACTGGTCCACCCTGTACTGCTGCCCCCTCACAAACACACATACACACACATGTCAATTGGTGGTACCAGTGGCTGGCTTGGGCATACCTAACCCATACCCTGTGCATATGATGACACTGTGCCACCTCCTGCATACTACAACATCAGTGCAGGAATAGGTAAACACATTGCTGATGCACAGGGTGACTACATAGATGTGTATAAGTAGTAACATGTTGGTAACTGTTCACTGTTCCACTATGATTGTGTGTATATCCCAGCATTCCTGCTGCAGTAACTGTATGAATGTCCTGAATTGTTATCTGCACCCACACTACTTACTAAAGTGTACCAGCTGCACACCATCACATGCTACCATTGACTATGGGAATGTGCATCATGTGCTGTATTGTAGATTCAGCTATATGTATCTGTTCTGCCACACATGCATTTACACACACCCTGCTACCCCCACACATGCACACGCTCACCTGCCATTTCCATTATTTATTACCCTACATGAGTAGCTGTCGACACATGACAGGTACACATTTGAAAAGTGCACTATTTGGATTACTACCGATTTCCTCTTCTCTACCTGTACTCACAGGGTGCAGGCAACCTCATTAGTTTAAAAGTGTAATGTGCATCAGGTACTGTGGTTCCCTGATTGCCACATCCAACATGTTTTCCATACGGAAATGCACACACAAACATCCCACATCCACACACTTGCCACATTCAGGTTTCAAAACACTATCTAGGTATGTTCTGGTACATGTGCATGTTACAGTAGCATGTAGCACTATACTGAGTACTGGCAGTTGTCTGTTGTCATGTTGTTTGTATAGGGTGCTGTCAACATCACTGTTTGTTAAGGGAAATGTGCACCCTGCAGTGAGTAGCCCCATTTGGCAAAAGCCACATCCCACCCCCAGCATTGTGCACACACACTAACCCCACTCACACTAAAACACATACTTTCCATTTGCAAGATTCAAACCCCTACCTAACTGTGTTATGACACTAGAGACAGACACATTAGCAGAGTGCGCTATTTGCATTAGCGGGATAAATTCTTTCTAATGCTGTACTTAGAGGGTGCTGATATCATCTGTGTTTAGGAAGAGGGATGTGCACCCTGTAGTGTGTTCTCCCAGTTGGCAAAAGGCACTTTTTTTCTCACAGCATTATGAACACACACAAACCCCACTCACATACATTCCCTTTGCAGGATTCAAACCCCTACCTAACTATGTTATGACACTAAAGACAAATGCATTAGCAGAGCGTGCTATACGAATTACTGGGGAGTTTTAATTCAGGTAATATAGTTATAGAGTGCTGACATCATCAGTGTTTCAAAAGGGAAATCTGCATCCTGTAGTGTACTTTCACAGTTGCTAATAGGGGCATTTCCCACACACACATAGATGTGTTTGAGGTTTGCATATGTGGGGGATCCAGTACTCCAGTGTGATTAGTATATGGTTCGATTGCAACAATGAGGGATATACTTCAAGTGGTGAGCATTTTGTACTCATGTTTGTGATGATCACGTCTAGTATATTTTCCCCTCTTGTGGGAATGTTGACTACTTGTTCCATAGCTAAAGAGTTTCTGAACTATGGGAACCCTAGAGCTTGGGTATTGTGGCTTGAGTAATGTTCACAGTCTATGTTTGGGTAGTTGAAGTCACCCAGTATGATGGTGTTTGCAGAGAAATCTATACTCTCCTGTGTCGTCATGAAGGCTGTATGGGATTCCTGAGTTTGAGAGGGTGATGTAAGAGCTCCTCTGTGTCTCTTTCCATGTGGTCCAGGGAGGTACATCTCAGGTTGTTCACACCAGCATGGACAATGACTGCCTCATACTTGTACTTGCTGTGGAGTGACCTGAGTGCTTGTGTTATGTGGCACATTCTATCACCCGACAGATAGCTAAATGTGACCCTCACCTTGCTCAGTCTGGAGAGTGGGACGTCAGTGTGTCTGACTATGGCATCACCTATTATAGGTGTGTCACACATTGTGTTTGGCCTTATGGGCTGTGCCTGTTAAGAACACTGACTTTGTGAGGTCTGTGTTGTTTGTGATATGTGTTCATGTGGGATGCAGCGTGTCTGGCCATGTCATTTCTGTCCGTGGTCTGGTAAGTATCACCTTTGGTGACATAGGTATTCATATGTCAGCTGGTGAGCATTTGCAGTTTTACCTACTGAAAGTGGTACAGCTTGTTTGTTGTACAATGGACTACATGCAGCCCTGCTTACAGTAGCTATGTTTGCATGCATGTTTCCTTGCAGTTACCCTGGAATACTGATCCGACCTGCCATGCAGAGTTACACAGCTTCTGTGGACTCCTAGTGACATCTGCATAGCTTACTATATGTATGTTCATGTCTCACTTGACAGAATGTCACTGTTTCTCCTGTTCACATGTACGTTGCCTGTGACACTTTGCATATGACTTACCTGGCATCTGTCCCCGTGAGCAGTCATATATGCCACTGCAGGACTCTAAACCTGATGATGCACACACTCGAAACATTCCTCAGCATGAAGAACATTGCTATCTGTGCAGTAACAGATACCGGATTCAGAGCTACCAACAGCACCCCAGCACTACCAAGTTATACCTCATACCATGCTTTTCAGGCCCAAAACTTGCACAAAACCACAAAAGGAGGGGGTGTATTGATATTCATCCAAGATACCCACACCTCCAGGTTGGTAGCAAAGCACCAAACATCAGAGACTATCCATATGCAAGTAACAATGGGTAAAACTGCCTTCCAGGTTATAGCCTGCTACAGACCACCCTCACAAACACAAGAACCACACTTGGCCTTCCTGAAAACAGTTGGAAATATGTAGGTCTGTCCATACACCATTATATTGGGTGAGTTAAACTACCCAAACATAGACTGGGAGCATGACTGTAGCTCCAACACCCTAGCCCAAAGATTACTAGAATTTATATACCAAAATGCTATGGAACAACTTGTTACCACTCACACAAGAGGGGAAAACATACTGAACCTGATCAGCACCAACATGGGGACTCTATGCTCCAGACCAGAAGTGTATCCCTCACTGGTAAGATCAGACCATAAACTAATCTAACTGGATATTCACATCCCAAGGCCACCCCCCGCACAGAAGAATACAGTCAACAACTCATGTAAAGCATGTTCAAACTCCTCATAAATGATGTGGAAACCTTCAAAGCCCCCAGGCCTGTTGAAAATATGGACCAGACTGCAGATACCTGTATAAAGGCATTCTATGGACACCTTCAGGAATGCATGGATCATGCAATCCTAAATAAAAGCAAGACCCAATCCTCCAAAGGCAGACGTCCTGTATGGTGGACACCAGCCATAAACAAACTATACAATAGAAGGATGAAGCTACTAAATGATACAACAAACTCCCAAAATGTGAAGGCATCACTGATGAGTATTAGACGAAAACTACAGGTACTCATAAGATTGTCTAAGGCCATCTTTGAGAGAAAGTTCCACAAGACACTGAGGATAATCACAAGGCTTTCTTTAGTTATGTTAGGAACCTGGGTGGTAATTCCCAGATATGCTCAGAGGTAGTCCAAAATGTCAAAAGAAATACCGAACACACAGACATTGCCAACATCCTTGTGGACAGGTTCACTGCTAACTTCTCCCCCTTCCTCACCAAAAGGGCAAATATTTCTCCCAGCAGAGTGCTGCCCCCCCCTGACATCTCAGATGCTCAGGAAAGAGCTGCCCTCTCCAAAGCAATAAACACTGCATCAATGGGACCAGACAGTGTCCCAGGCTGTGTCCTACATGAACTCCAAGAAGAGCTACACCCAGACATAACACTATTGTTCAATCCTAGCCTTACTACACGATATGTGGCCAAAGAGTGGCGTACAGCAACAGTGGTCCCTCTACATTTAGGTGGTGCCTTAACGGATCCTGGACACTATCGCCCCATAAGTCTGAATAGCTTGGTCTGCAAAGCTATGGCAAGGATAATCATGAACCTCATAAATATAGATATTGGGGACCGACAGACACTGCATTATACACAGTTTGGCTTTGTTAATGGCAGATCCTGCCTCTCAAACATGTTTGATTTCTTTGAAACAGTCACCAAGGCCACTGTCAAGGGGAAGGTGGTCGACACAGCCTTCCTGGACCTTGCATAAGCCTTTGATACAATACCCCACTTGTGCATTCTAGGGAGGCTCACCAGTGTACATATTAACCCCTATGTCACTACATATATTGCACAGTGGCTCAAGGGCAGAACACACATGGTTAGAATTGCTGGAGCCATGTCAGCCTCAAAACCAGTTACAAGTGGTGTCCCACAAGGCTCAGCCCTGGGATCTGTCTTGTTCAGTATATATTTATCAGAGGTACAGGCCAACATGGAAGGACTGTGGCTGAGCAAGTCGCAGATGACTGCAAACTGGACACCATAATCAACTCTCCAGCCAACACACGCATCCTCCAAAAGGGCCTCTTAGAAACAGATGACTTGTGCCACAGCCATGGCCTCAAGCTCAATGCCAAAAAGTGTATAGTCATCCCCTTTGGCAAAAACAAAGTGACCACAAAGTACCACATATGTGTTAATCCATTAAGTACAGAAGAAGGAATTATGGACCTTGGGGTACACAAGATGATAGCATTCTCTCATTTGACAACCACATGGCCAAAGTGGTTAGAAAAACATTTTATATAGGCCACCTCATCATGAAGGGATTCACATGTAGATCAGGGGAGGACATTGTGCCTCTTTACTCATCCCTCATCATGCCCATAATTGACTACAATGCCCCTCTCGGCATGCACCTTACCAGACACCTGCAGCAACTGGAAAGACCACAAAAGTACCTCAACAAGAGGATCACAGGGCTCAAACAGATGTCACATACTGACTGGTTAAAGAAACAGCAGCTATACTCAGTGGCATACTGCCTCTTCATAGGCAATCTGTGCCTGACATATAAAGCCATGTCAAACCCTGACTTAATGGTCATGCTGCACCTCAGAATATCCAAATCCCATCAAGCTACATGCTGGAAAGACTTGAACCTCAGGAGTGATATACATAGGACATGCTGGAGGGACACATTCATAACTCAGAGGCTCCCTTCACTCTGGAATATTATCCCAATACAGGTTAGGTAGAGTCACTCAGTGACTGTCTTCAAGAGGAATATTAATGACTGGATGGGACATTGTAGGTTTACCCTGGGTATCACTTATGTGTCACTGTTAGACAGAGGCACAGTATACTAACCTTGGAAAAGGGCATAGCAAGATAGATTTACAATGCATGGTGAGCGCCACACACATTCTGGCTAGGTTTATAAATGCCCTAGGGCAAAGAGCCTAGTATGAACCTATGAACCTATGTATCTTGTTCACCATTGGCCCTATGTGCTGTTAATCACCAATGCAATCTCAATACTATGGTAGCATGTGCAAAGGTCAGTTGTCAGTCACCTCTATGGTACAGTTGTGGAATATGTGAGTCATGTAGTAATGTCACAGCTGCCACATGTACACAGTCAACCCTATCCCCTACCCATGGATGTACAACACATGTATGAGATGGCAACACATAGCCAAACTGTGGACTAAGCACTCTGAACCCAGTACTGGCATAACCTGTCAGGTGGCATGAAATACTACAGTGACTGCAATACCAGTCTGATGTAGACCTACACTGACAGCAATACAAGCACGGGAACACACCGGGCCATTCGTGGAGCCTAAGAATGGCATCCTGCCTGAGTGGCAGACACCTCTGCAGCTGGCACACAGGCATACGTTAGGCCTGAACACAGCACACAACACATAGCACACAAATCCTGTGTGCCAAACAAGCACAGTCTGTACAGCTATACAACACTCCTGCTGCAGTTGTGTTAGGTACTTTTATTGTCCGGTACAGTGAGGTCATGCTCACCAGGCTGGACAAGGTGAAGGTCACAGTGATATGCTCATGGGGCACTATGGTCCACCACATAACACAAGCATACAGGTCAGTCAGATGCATGGACACATATGACTCAGTCATTGTCCATGCCACTACAGCTGACGTGTGATGTCCCTCACTGGAATACATGATAGGGAACATGGAAGGGCTCACTGAACAAGTGGCACAGGCTGGTAGAACCCTGACCTTGGTTGGCATATTACCCTCACCAGGAATGCTGACATATTACTGAATGCTAATGAATTACTGTAGCTACAACACCCTAGCTGAAAGGTTCTTATCATGCAGTCACTGCATTGCTATGGAACAACTTCTTACCACTCCAACAACAGGTGAAAAGATGCAGCACCTGTTCATCAACAACATGTAGACTATATGCCCCAGACCAGGTGTGTATCCCTCACTACTAGGTTGATAGCATCTACATCTCACACTGTATATACACATCCCACATGCAGCACCTGCACAGAAGACCACAGTCATAATGTTACCCAGTGCAAATACCATGTATTCACATGTGGCAGGCATCACATATGGTAACTATTGAAGATCACAGGTACATATGTGTATTTGGCACACACATACATCATGTGTGCATTGCCATAACTGGTTTAATCGATGTCATGCATTATTGTGAGAAACAACCCGTGCACATGGGCATTCTGTGTGAGCAAAACACACGTGACATGTCTGGAATCAAAAGCCATACATAATTGTGCTATTGTTTAGAAAGGGGTATGTGCATCCTGTAGTGTGTTTTCCCAGTTGCCAAAAGGGATGTTTTTTCATACAAACTTACACACACACTAACTCCCCTTCACACACACTTGCTGGATTCAAATCCCTATTTAACTATGCTATGACACTAGAGATGGATGCATTAGCAGAGTGCGCTATTCACATTACTGGGAGATTTCTTTTCTCCTGGTATACTTATAGGGTGCTGACATCATCAGTGTTTAGAAAGGGGAATGGGCATCCTGTGGTGTGTTTTCACACTTGCCAAAAAGGGATGTTCTTTTCATACACACGTACACACACACTAACCCCCCTTCACATACACTTACTGGATTCAAACCCCTACCTAACTATGTTATGACACTAGAGACGGATGCATTAGTAGAGCGCACTATTCGCATTACTGGGCAATTTCTTTTCTCCTGGTATACTTATAGGGTGCTGACATCATCAGTGTTTAGAAAGGGGAATGGGCATCCTGTGGTGTGTTTACACAGTTGCCAAGAGGGATGTTCTTTTCATACACACTTACACACACACTAACCCCCCCTTCACACACACTTGCCATTTGCTGGATTCAAACCCCTACCTAACTATGTTATGACACTAGAGACAGATGCATTAGCGGAGCACGCTAATCACATTACTGGGATATTTATTTTCTCCTGGTATACTTATAGGGTGCTGACATCATCAGTGTTTAGAAAGGGGAATGGGCATCCTGTGGTGTGTTTTCACAGTTGCCAAAAGGGATGTTCCTTTCATACACACACACTAACCCCCTTAACACACACTTGCTGGATTCAAACCCCTACCTAACTATGTTATGACACTAGAGATGGACGCATTAGCAGAGCTCGCTATTCAGATTACTGGGCGAGCTTTTTTTCTCCTGATATACTTATAGGGTGCTGACATCATCAGTGTTTAGAAAGGGGAATGAGCATCCTGTGGTGTGTTTTCCCAGTTGCTAAAAGGAACATTTCCCTCACACAGACTTGCACACAGACCAACTACAATCACCCACACACACACACTCTGGATAAGCTGTCATTCCCTAGGGCAAACAGCCTAGTGTTGACCTCTACACCCTTATGTTTAACTGTCAGATGCACATTATTTGGTGCTGATAGCAGTGCTTGCAGGTCTTTATTGCCATAACATTTCCTGTTTGCATGAACAACTTGTGTATCTGTGGAAGATGTTTGCATATGGGGGAAATCCACTATATCATGTATGTCTCTGTAGTCATTTAAGTGTGAGCACTGGTCAGATTGCTATAATGTTGTTGGTTACTGGAATAACGTACATATACCAGATATATGTGGCAAAATGCTAAACTGATATTTGGACTAAGTGTGTGAGCATGCCCAGTTCAGCCTTCCCATGGCATGTTGTGTGAAAGATGTCTCATTTATCAAAGTGTGTGAGCATGCCCAGTGTGAGCTTTCCATATGTTGAACTCTGCAGCCCATCACATTTGTGGATGAGTGTGAACTTCAACAAATATCTCCTGTTTATGGTTGTGTGTTCTGTGTCATGTTGTGTAGTTACTGTCCAAATGCTTTTTGTGTGAACACAACAGGGAATATACTGTGCCTGCAGGGTTTGCATGGGATACTTTGCATACAATTGTCAACATCCATTCATACTGACCTAACACTGTAGTACTGTATAGTGTAGTGGTTCAGTACTTTCACTGTGGTGGACAGTATCCTGGGCTTTAGTCCTATCACTGCTTTACATTTCCATAGTGAGCACAACAGCCTGGTTAGGGTCCAGTTGTGCACATCTGACCATGTTGCATTATGTTCAGATATTAACTACTTACAACAGCCTCGTCCAACATCAGTAGTGTATTCCACAACATAGGTGTACATTGGCAAACACTACCGATGTGCCCTAGGCCATTTCTAATGCTAGTCAGAGAGTGTGTTTGTCCTTCAACACATTGTAAGTGTAGTTTGCCATGACATATGTCATGTTTAGTATACTGTGCCTCTGTCTACCCGTGACATAACAGTGATACCCAGGGTAAACCTACCATCTCCCATCCACTCAATAAGATTCCTGTTGAGGAGAATCAACGAGTGACTCTATGGATAACCTGTACTGGTAGTTTACTCATGTGTGGGGGTGGCTTCTGTGTTATGGATAATGCAGTACAGCTTGTCCTATGTATGTCAGTGCTGGGGTTCAGGTCCCTCATGTGCATAGCTCACTGCCATTCAGATTGTACAAGGTGCAGCATGTTCATTGATTCCAGCTTTGACATGGCTTTCTACATCAGGCACAGCTTGCGTCTGGGTGGCCAGCATGGCAGTGTGTGTGGAGTTGCACTCTGTTTAATCAGGCAACACATTACATCTGTTCAAGCTCTTTGAAACTCCTGGTGAGGTACTGTTGTGGACTTTACAGTTGATGGAGGTGTCTGCTGAGGTATACCCCACAGGGGCTGTTGTAGTCAATTGTAACGCTGATGAAGGATAACTGCAGAACCACAATGACCTCCCCTTATCTAGATGTCATAACCTTCATGATTAGGTTGGTATATGGATTGTTTCTGTTAGCACTACAGCCACATGTTTGTCCAATGCAGGATATCTCTCACCTTGTGTACCCAGGTCTGTCATTACATGTTAAGTATGTAATGGGTTAACACCTATGTGGTAATTGGTGGTCACTTACTGTATATCCACAGAGGTTGACTGTACAGTTTACTCCATTTAACTTGCTGACATGGCTATGGCACCAGTTGTCTGTTTCTATGTGGCCCTTTTGTGGGATGCTTGTGTCAGCTGGAGTGTCAGATATGTTGGGCAGTTTGTAGTCCCCTGCAAACATGTTCAGGCACAGTCCTTACATGTTGGCCTGTACCTATGGGGCATATATACCAGGCGGGAAGGTCCCAGGATCAAGCTTTGTGGGATACCTGTTATATGTGGTTTGTAGTCTGACATGGCTGCAGCATGTCTGACCATGTCAGTTCTGTCGTTGGTCTGGTTTGCAACCCCTTTAGTGACATAGGGGTGTATATATAAGCTGGTGAGCATATCTATATTGAACACGTAAGGTATTGTATGGAAGGCTTTGCAAGGTCCAGCTACGCTGTGTGGACCACATTGCCCTCATCAGTGACCTCAATTACTGTTTCAGCTGAGTCACACATGTTTAGGGGCAGGGTTTGCACTTAATAAACCCACACTGGGTAGGGTCAGGTGTCAATAGATCCCCAATATCTTTATGTCTGCGGTACATGCTGATCCTTTCCATAGCTGTGCAGAAAAACACTCACCAGCTGGACTGGAGAGGATTGACAACTGACCTTTGACATGCTAGAATACTATTGTGAATTCCGTAATAATTGAAAACAAGGGTCCAGTGGGAGTGAGGGCGTACTGATACACTCTTACTGCTGACTGATATGGCACAGTTTATGAGCAAGTGCCAGGTAACTTGGCGCAATGTGTTACAATTAATCAATGCAAAACGTACAAGCAGTCGCCTCTTTCAAGTGTAACAAGGAAATAAGAAAAGTAAATGCAGATATCAGTGATTCACAGAAGCGCTGAGAAGTCAGGTACAGAATTAGCGTACCAGCAAATAAGCTAACAAATAGGAACCCAGAATCTTGTGCCCCAGGTACTGATGATGGAGAGGAAATGTCTATAATGGTGCAGGAAGGTGTGTTCAATCAAGTATTGGTCAGCCAATTGACAGTAACAGCTGTCAACCCCTTCACGCAAAGAGACAGTCATCCCGCCATTACATCCTTTGTCACCATTGTCCCTAGGGTGACGGACAGTAGCGCACTGGGCATAGATCAGGGTAATGTGGTACCTGTGGTAGCGCGCATCTCCACAAAGCAGCTTTTCGCGAGAAGTCCCACGGTACCATGCAGACAGTCGCCCATGGGTTCTCGTGGGCATCCATGGCAGTACTGCTCTGGGTCGGACGTGTTCAACGAGGTATGTCAACCTCCACTATGTTTGACCAATGTTAAGTGCAGGCACAGGCGCCGTATGGAAAGCGTACACCAGGACAGGGTCTGAGGAGCGACAGCATGTCGCATAGCCATGATAGCGGCATGGACATTGCGGAATGCTATTCGTAATTTCCACAGATGTCATTGACAGACGCCAGACATACAACAGCTGCTCCACAACCAGATGTCTCATGGGCCAGGCGATGGTGTGCGCCAGGCGTCGACGTACGTATGCCGCAGTCAGCACCAGCTGGCATTCACCATGGATGACAACAGGCCCACTCACACACCTCTGCGCCAGGCAGCAGACCCAGCAATGTTGGGTTAGTGCTGTCATCAGGATGCTCCAGGAGACCACGTACGTGGGCTCTGGACAGTCCCAACAGGGAACTGTGTCCAGTCATTGCACCCACTCCGGCGACAGCACGCAGTCTGGGTTAGTACCGGATATGGGTCCGTGAGTAACTCTGCCAGGGTACAGTTACCGCGGTTCGCGCCCTGGCCAGACACTTATCTGGATGACCTGACAGGTGAGTCTGTACGTCCGCAAAACCCGTGGGGCGGCGGTGCCATTGGTGTGGGACTGTGTGCGTGCCACGCATATTTAACACCTGCAAACACATACACACACACACTGCACCAACACTGGTCCACCCTGTACTGCTGCCCCTCACAAACACACATACACACACATTACGTCAACTGGTGGTACCAGTGGCTGGCTTGGGCATACTTATTCCATACCCTGTGCATAAGTATTACATTGTGCCACCTCAGGTTATCACAAATACCGGGGTGCAGGAATAGGTAAACACATTGCTGACGGCCAGGTGACTACATACGTGTATAGCGAAATACGTTGGTGTCTCTGTCTCACCGTTCCACCATGACCAGTGGATATCCCAGTATTCCCATGGTAACTGTATGAATATGTCCTTGAATTGTTATCTTCCGCAACCTGTTACCTACTACTAAAGTGCAATAGCTGCAACACCATCACATGCTACCGATTATGAATGCACCATGTGCCGCATTTGGACCGCGAAGGCGTGTATCTGTTCCCACATGCATTACACACACCCTGCTACCCCACACATGCACACTACCTGCTATTTCATTAGTTATTACTCCCACATGAGTAGCTGCCCATTGGCTGCCTGACAGGTACACATTTGAAAAGTGCATCATTTGGATTATCACCGATTTCTCTTACCTGTACCACAGGGTGCAGGTAACCTCATTAGTTTAAAGTGTAATGTGCATCAGGCACTGTGGTCTCTGATTGCCACATCCAACATGTTTCTCCATACGGAAATGCATACACATATATATCCCACATCCACACACTTGCCACATTCAGGTTTCAAAACACTATCTAGTGTCTCTAAAGGTGCAAGTCAGTGGTGCACTATACTGGCGCTCGGTAGCTGTCTGTTGTGTTGAGCCAGAAACACAACATCACTGTTTGTTGGCAGCACCCCAAAAGGAAAGCAGCCCCATTTGGCAAAAGCCACATCCCACCTAAGTACCAGCCACACACTAACCCCACTACACTCAAAACACAGGCTATCTAGCCTGCAAGATCTCAAACCTCACCTAACTGTGGGCAAGTGACACCAGAGACAGACATTAGCAGAGGCCATTTGCATTAGCGGATAAATTCTTTCTAATAAAAATTTCTAGAGGGAAAAGATATCATCTGTGTTTATAAGAGGGATGTGCACCCTGTAGTGTGTTCTCCCAGGCTGGCGAAATGCACTTTTTTCCCACAGCATTATGTATCACACACAAACCCCACTCACATACATTCCCTTTGCAGGATTCAAACCCCACCTAAACTATGTTATGACACTAAATATTAAAATGATTACAGAGCGTGCTACACGAATTACTGTGAGCTCTTAATCTAGTATAGCAGCAGAGTGCTGACATCAGTGTTTCAAAAGGGAAATCTGCATCCTGTAGTGTCTTCACAGTTGCTAATAGTATTTCCACACACACACAGAGTTTGAGGTCGTATATGTGGGGATCCAGTACTCCAGTGTGATTAGTATATGGGTTCGATTGCAACAAGAGGATATACTCAAGTGGTGAGCATTTTGTACTGGCACGCAGGGATGATCACGCCTAGTATATTATTTTCCTTGTGGAATGTTGACTACTTGTTCCATAGCTAAAGAGTTTGAACCATGGGAACCCTAGAGCTGGGTACCAGGCTTGGAGTAATGTTCACAGTCTATGTTTGGGTAGTTGAAGTCACCCAGCACAGATGGTGTTTGCAGAGAAATTCCTTATACTTCCTGTGTCATGAAGGCTAAAGTGGGATTCTCTGAGTTTGAGAGGGTGATGTAAGAGTCTTCCAGGCTCCTTTCCATGTGGTCCAGGGAGGTACATCTCAGGGTTGTCTACACCAGCATGGGACAATGACCGCCCCATACTTGTACTTGCTGTGGAGGACCTGAGTGCTTGTGTTATGTGGCATACCCTATCACCCCGATAGATAGCTAAATCCACCTTGCTCGTTGTAGTCTGGTGGCGGGACGCCAGTGTGTCTGACTATGGCATCACCTATTATAGGTGTGTCACATTGTGTTTTCTGGCCTTATGGGCTGTGCTCATACAGTCACCTCGACTTTGGTAGGTCTGTGTTGTTTGGTGATATGTTCATGTGGGATGCAGCGTCTGGCCATGTCATTTCCTGTCCGTGGTCTGGTAAGTATCACCTTGGTGTAGACATAGGTATTCATATGTCAGCTGGTGAGCACGTGCTTCACTCTACTGAAAGTGGTACAGCTTGTTTGTTGTACAATGGACTACATGTGCAGCCCTGCTACAGTAGCTAGTGTTTGCATGCATGTTTCCTTGCAGTTACCCTGAATACTGATCCCACCTGCCAGAGTTACACAGCTTCTGTGGACTCCTAGTGACATCTGCATAGCTTACTATATGTATGTTCATGTCTCACTTGACAGAATGTCACTGTTTCCTCCTGTCTGGCTAGCTGCACGCTGCCTGCACACTTTCTTGGTGCATATTGACTTACCTGCAGACCTGTCCCCGGTGAGCAGTCATATATGCCACTGCAGGACTCTGGGAAACCTGATGATGCACACCAAAACATTCCTCAGCATTGAAGAACACATATCTGTGCAGTAACAGATACCGGATTCTAGAGCTACCGTCACCAGCACCAGCACTACCAAGTTATACCACCATGCTTTTCAGGCCCAAAACTGTAATAAAACCACAAAAGGAGGGGGTGCATTGATATTCATCCAAGATACCCACACCTCCAGGTTGGTAGCAAAGACCAAAACACGTAGAGACTATCCATATGCAAGTAACAATGGGTAAAACTGCCTTCCAGGCGTAGCTCACAGACCACCACAAACACAAGAACCACACTGGCCTTCTGAAAACAGTTGGAAGCACATGTAGGTCTGTCCATACACCATTATATTGGGTGAGTTAAACTACCCAAACATAGACTGGGGAGCATGACTGTAGCTCCAAATAATTCCCTTTGTGCCCAAAAGATTACTAGAATTTATATACCATGAACAACTTGTTACACTCACACAAGAGGAAAATATACTTTGAACCTGATCAGCACCAACATGGGGACTTATGTCTAAGACCAGAAGTGTATCCCTCACTGGTAAGATCAGACCATAAACTAATCTAACTGACATTCACATCCCAAGGCCACCCCTGCACAGAAGAATAACAGTCAACAAACTCATGTAAAGCATGTTCAAACTCCCTCATAAATGATGTGGAACCTTCAAAGCCTCCTCATAGGCTCATGGAAAATATGACCAGACTGCAGATACCTGTATAAGCAGCATCTCTATGGACACCTTCAGGAATGCATGGACTGCAACCCCAACAGCAAGCACCTAATCCAAAGGCAAAGATGTCCTGTATGTGGACACCAGCCATAAACAAAACTATATACAATAGAAGGATGAAGTTACTAAATGATACAACAAAACCCCCAAAATGTGAAGGCATCATCACTGATGAGTATTAGACTTAAAAAACTACAGGTACCTGCGTAAGCATTGTCTAAGGCCATCTTTGAGAGAAAGTTCCACAAGACACTGAGGATAATCACAAGGCTTTCTTTAGTTATGTTAGGAACCTGTGTAATTCCTGAGGTGTCTATGTAGTCCAAAATGTCAAAAGAAATACCAACACACAGACATTGCCAACATCCTTGTGGACAGGTTCACTGCTAACTTCCTCCCCTTCCTCACCAAAAGGGCAAATATTTTCTCCCCAGCAGAGTGCCGCCTCCTGACATCTCAGATGCCCAGAAAGAGCTGTCTTCCCGAAGCAAACACTGCATCAATGGACCAGACAGTGTCCCAGGCTGTGTCCTACATGAACTCCAAGAAGAGCTACACCTCAGAGCTATAACATCATTGTTCAACTTAGCCTTATTGCACGATAAGTGTGGCCAAAGAGTGCTTATGTTAACAGTGTGTGGTCCTCTACATTTAGGTAGTGCCTCAATGACATCCTGACACCATCGCCTATGTTGAACAGCTGGTCTGCAAAAGCTATGGCAAGATAATCAGCGAACCTTACAAATATAGATATTGTACCAAGGACACTGCATTATACAGTTTGGCTTTGTTAATGGCAGATCCTGCCTCAAACATGTTTGATTTCTTGAAACAGTCACCAAGGCCACTGCTGTCAAGGGAAGGTGGTCACACAGCCTTCCGGACCTGTATGCTTGACATAATACTCCCACTTGTGCATTCTAGAGGCTCACCAGTGTACATATTAACCCCATGTCACTACATATTGCATACAGTGGCCAAGGCAACACACATGGTTAGAATTGCTGGAGCTATGTCAGTCTCAAAACCAGTTGGCGGGAACCTACAAGGCTCAGCCCCTGGGATCTGTTCCTTGTTCAGTATATTTATCAGAGGTACAGGCCAACATGGAAGGACTGTGGCTGAGTGTCGCAGACGACTGCAAACCTGGAGCACCCACCAACTTCCAGCCAACACACACATCCTCCAAAAGGGCCTCTTAGGAACAGATGACTGTGCCACAGCCATGACTCAAGCTCACGCCAAAAAGTGTATAGTCATCCTCGGCAAAAAACAAAGGACCACAAAGTACCATATATATGTGTTAATCCATTAAGCACAGAAGAAGGAATTATGGACCTTGGGGTACACAAGATGATAGCATTCTCTCATTTTGACAAACCTACATGGCCAAAAGTGGTTAGAAAAACATTTTATATAGGCCACTCTCATCATGAAGGGATTCACATGTAGATCAGGGAGGACATTGTGCCTCTTTACTCATCCCTCATCATGCCCATAATTGACTACAATGCCCTCTCATCGCATGCAACCTTACCAGACACCTGCAGCAACTGGAAAGACCACAAAAAGTAATTCTCAACAAGAGGGATCAAGCAGGGCTCAAAACAGATGTCACATTACTACCGACTGGTTAAAGAAACAGCAGCTATACCTTTAGCGGGCATACTGCCTCGTCATAGGCAATTCAGCCTGGAGCATATATAAAAGCCACATGTCAAACCCTGCACTTAATGGTCATGCTGCACCTCAGAATATCCAAATCCCATCAAGCTATGCTGGAAAGACTTGAACCTCAGGAGTGATATTATACATAGGTGGACATGCTGGAGGGACACATTCATAACTCCAGAGGCTCCCTTCACTCTTGGAATATTATCCCAATACAGAGTTAGTGCAGAGTCACCGCAGTGACTGTCTTCAAGAGTAAATATTAATGACTGGATGTGGGACATTGTAGGTTTACCCTGGGTATCACTATATGTGTCACTGTTAGACAGAGGCACAGTATACTAACCTTGGAAAAGGGCACAGTAGCAAGATAGATTTACAATGTGATGGCAGAGCGCCACACACATTCTTGGCTAGGTTTATAAATGCCCTCCGGCAAGTTGTTTCCTAGTATGAACTCTATGAACCTATGTATCATCTTGGTTCACCATTGGCCCTATGTGCTGTTAATCACCAATGCAATCTCTAATACTATGGTAGCATGTGCAAAGGTCAGTGTTGTCAGTCACCTCTATGGTACAGTTGTGGAATATGTGAGTCATGTAGTAATGTCACAGCTGCCACATGTACACAGTCAACCCTATCCCCTACCCATGGATGTACAACACATGTATGAGATGGCAAACACATAGCCAAACTGTGGACTAAGCACTCTGAACCTCCAGTGCACTGGCATAATCCTGTCAGGTGGCATGAAATACTACAGTGACTTGGGCAATACCAGTCTGATGTAGACCCTGCGCCACACCTGGACAGCAATACAAGCATCGGAACACACCGGGCCATTCGTGGAGCCTCAAGAAACGGGCATCCTGCCTGAGTGCGGCAGACACCTCTGCAGCTGGCACACAGGTACACATGGCCTAGGCCTCAAACACAGCACGCGATAACACATAAAGCCACACAAATCCTGTGTGCCAAACAAGCACAGTTCTGTGGCCATAAGCAAACACTCCTGCTGCAGTTGTGTTAGGTACTTTTATTGTCCGGCACAGTGAGGTCAAGTGCTCACCAGGCTGGACACAAGGTGAAGGCTCACAAAGTGATATGCTCATGGGGCACTCATTATGGTCCACCACATAACACAAGCATACAGTTGGCGGTCAGTCAGATGCATGGACACATATGACTCAGTGCACGTCCATGCCACTACAGCTGACGCAGTGATGTCCCTCACTGGCATACTTGATAGTGAACATGGAAGGGCTCACTGAACAAGTGGCACAGGCTGGTAGAACCCTGACCTTGGTTGGCATATACCCTCACCAGGAATGCTGACATATTACTGAATGCTAATGAATTACTGTAGCTACAACATTAATTCCTAGCTGAAAGGTTCTTATCATGCAGTCACTGCATTGCTATGGAACAACTCTTACCAGTCCGACAACAGGTGAAAAGATGCAGCACCTGTTCATCAACAACATGTAGACTATATGCCCCAGACCAGGTGTGTATCCCTCACTACTAGGTTGATAGCATCTACATCTCACACTGTATATACACATCCCACATGCAGCACCTGCACAGAAGACCACAGTCATAATGTTACCCAGTGCAAATACCATGTATTCACATGTGGCAGGCATCACATATGGTAACTATTGAAGATCACAGGTACATATGTGTATTTGGCACACACATACATCATGTGTGCATTGCCATAACTGGTTTAATCGATGTCATGCATTATTGTGAGAAACAACCCGTGCACATGGGCGTTCTGTGGAAGCAAAACACACGTGACATGTCTGGAATCAAAAGCCATACATAATTGTGCTATTGTTTAGAAAGGGGTATGTGCATCCTGTAGTGTGTTTTCCCAGTTGCCAAAAGGGATGTTTCATACAAACTTACACACACTAACTCCCCTTCACACACACTTGCTGGATTCAAATCCCTATTTAACTATGCTATGACACTAGAGATGGATGCATTAGCAGAGCGCTATTCACATTACTGGATTTCTTTTCTCCTGGTATACTTATAGGGTGCTGACATCATCAGTGTTTAGAAAGGGAATGGGCATCCTGTGGTGTGTTTTCACACTTGCCAAAAAGGGATGTTCTTTTCATACACACGCATACACACACTAACCCCTTCACATACACTTACTGATTCAAACCCCTACCTAACTAGGTTATGACACTAGAGACGGCTGCAATAGCGGAGCGCACTATTCGCATTACTGGGCAATTTTTTTTCTCCTGATATACTTATAGGGTGCTGACATCATCAGTGTTTAGAAAGGGGAATGAGCATCCTGTGGTGTGTTTTCCCATTTGCCAGAAGGGATGTTCCTTTCATACACACCTACACACCCCCCTTCACACACACTTGCCATTTGCTGGATTCAAACCCCTACTTAACTATGTTATGACACTAGAGACAGATGCATCAGCAAAGCACGCTAATCACATTACTGGGAGATTTATTTTCTCCTGGTATACTTATAGGGTGCTGACATCATCAGTGTTTAGAAAGGGGAATGGGCATCCTGTGGTGTGTTTTCACAGTTGCCAAAAGGGATGTTCCTTTCATACACACTCACCCCCCTTCACACTTGCTGAATTCAAACCCCTACCTAACTATGTTATGACACTAGAGATGGACGATTAGCAGAGCTCGCTATTCAGATTACTGGGCGAGCTTTTTTCTCCTGATATACTTATAGGGGTGCTGACATCATCAGTGTTTAGAAAGGGGAATGAGCATCCTGTGGTGTGTTTTCCCAGTTGCTAAAAGGAACATTTCCCTCACACAGACTTGCACACAGACCAACTACAATCACCCACACACACACACTCTGGATAAGCTGTCATTCCCTAGGGCAAACAGCCTAGTGTTGACCTCTACACCCTTATGTTTAACTGTCAGATGCACATTATTTGGTGCTGATAGCAGTGCTTGCAGGTCTTTATTGCCATAACATTTCCTGTTTGCATGAACAACTTGTGTATCTGTGGAAGATGTTTGCATATGGGGGAAATCCACTATATCATGTATGTCTCTGTAGTCATTTAAGTGTGAGCACTGGTCAGATTGCTATAATGTTGTTGGTTACTGGAATAACACGTACATATACCAGATATATGTGGCAAAATGCTAAACTGATATTTGGACTAAGTGTGTGAGCATGCCCAGTTCAGCCTTCCCATGGCATGTTGTGTGAAAGATGTCTCATTTATCAAAGTGTGTGAGCATGCCCAGTGTGAGCTTTCCATATGTTGAACTCTGCAGCCCATCACATTTGTGGATGAGTGTGAACTTCAACAAATATCTCCTGTTTATGGTTGTGTGTTCTGTGTCATGTTGTGTAGTTACTGTCCAAATGCTTTTGTGTGAACACAACAGGGAATATACTGTGCCTGCAGGGTTTGCATGGGATACTTTGCATACAATTGTCAACATCCATTCATACTGACCTAACACTGTAGTACTGTATAGTGTAGTGGTTCAGTACTTTCACTGTGGTGGACAGTATCCTGGGCTTTAGTCCTATCACTGCTTTACATTTCCATAGTGAGCACAACAGCCTGGTTAGGGTCCAGTTGTGCACATCTGACCATGTTGCATTATGTTCAGATATTAACTACTTACAACAGCCTCGTCCAACATCAGTAGTGTATTCCACAACATAGGTGTACATTGGCAAACACTACCGATGTGCCCTAGGCCATTTCTAATGCTAGTCAGAGAGTGTGTTTGTCCTTGAACACATTGTAAGTGTAGTTTGCCATGACATATGTCATGTTTAGTATACTGTGCCTCTGTCTACCCGTGACATAACAGTGATACCCAGGGTAAACCTACCATCTCCCATCCACTCAATAAGATTCCTGTTGAGGAGAATCAACAGTGACTCTATGGATAACCTGTACTGGTAGTTTACGCATGTGTGGGGGTGGCTTCTGTGTTATGGATAATGCAGTACAGCTTGTCCTATGTATGTCAGTGCTGGGGTTCAGGTCCCTCATGTGCATAGCTCACTGCCATTCAGATTGTACAAGGTGCAGCATGTTCATTGATTCCAGCTTTGACATGGCTTTCTACATCAGGCACAGCTTGCGTCTGGGTGGCCAGCATGGCAGTGTGTGTGGAGTTGCACTCTGTTTAATCAGGCAACACATTACATCTGTTCAAGCTCTTTGAAACTCCTGGTGAGGTACTGTTGTGGACTTTACAGTTGATGGAGGTGTCTGCTGAGGTATACCCCACAGGGGCTGTTGTAGTCAATTGTAACGCTGATGAAGGATAACTGCAGAACCACAATGACCTCCCCTTATCTAGATGTCATAACCTTCATGATTAGGTTGGTATATGGATTGTTTCTGTTAGCACTACAGCCACATGTTTGTCCAATGCAGGATATCTCTCACCTTGTGTACCCAGGTCTGTCATTACATGTTAAGTATGTAATGGGTTAACACCTATGTGGTAATTGGTGGTCACTTACTGTATATCCACAGAGGTTGACTGTACAGTTTACTCCATTTAACTTGCTGACATGGCTATGGCACCAGTTGTCTGTTTCTATGTGGCCCTTTTGTGGGATGCTTGTGTCAGCTGGAGTGTCAGATATGTTGGGCAGTTTGTAGTCCCCTGCAAACATGTTCAGGCACAGTCCTTACATGTTGGCCTGTACCTATGGGGCATATATACCAGACGGGGAAGGTCCCAGGATCAAGCTTTGTGGGATACCTGTTATATGTGGTTTGTAGTCTGACATGGCTGCAGCATGTCTGACCATGTCAGTTCTGTCGTTGGTCTGGTTTGCAACCCCTTTAGTGACATAGGGGTGTATATATAAGCTGGTGAGCATATCTATATTGAACACGTAAGGTATTGTATGGAAGGCTTTGCAAGGTCCAGCTACGCTGTGTGGACCACATTGCCCTCATCAGTGACCTCAATTACTGTTTCAGCTGAGTCACACATGTTTAGGGGCAGGGTTTGCACTTAATAAACCCACACTGGGTAGGGTCAGGTGTCAATAGATCCCCAATATCTTTATGTCTGCGGTACATGCTGATCCTTTCCATAGCTGTGCAGACCAAGCTTCTCAGGATTCTGTGGTGGTTGTTTTTAGTATCCATTCAGGCGACACCTTTCTTGAGAACGACCACTGTTGTTGTACACTGCTCTTTGGGTACATCTCCTGTGGTAAGGCTGACATAATGTCAGGGAGGCAGCAGTCTGCTGGGAAAGATATTTTGCATTATGGGGGGGGGGGTTGCACTGCACCTGTCAGGATGTATGTTGGCAATACGTGTGTGTGTTTGGTATGTTGTTTGTAATATTTGTGTGATCCAGAGCATATCTGGGAATTCACAACACGCTTCCTACCATCAGTTGCAGCAGCCTTGGGATTATCCTTAGTGTCCTGTACAATTTGTATCATAATAGGTTCATAGGTTCATACTAGGCTATCCACTCTAGGGCATTTGTAAGCCTAGCCACAGTGTGTGTGGCTTTTGCCACCCCTTGCTATGTGAATATTATGGCCATTTATGATTTACTTAGCTGTGCCTCTGGACATGACACAGTAAAGACCCCCAGTGTACATCTACAATTATCCATCCATTTTGCCAACTTCCTGTTGAAGAGTGTCAGTGAGGGGCTCTGCCTAACATGTAGTGGTATTCTGTTCCAGGGTGTGGAGAGCCTCAGGGTTAGGTATCTGTCCCTCCAGCACATCCTATTTGATTATGTGTTGAGGTTGACATCTCTGACTCACACAGCTCCGATGGCTTTGAGTTTTCTGGGGTGGAGCATGTCCATTACGTCTGTGTTGGACATGGACTTGTACAACAGACATGCAATGCCTCTGTGTAGGCAGTATGTGACTGCATTCATCTGTGGTGTCTACAGCCAGGCAGCATATGACATATATTTGAGACCATTTCTAACTCTTGGTGAGGTTCCTTTGAGGTCTTTCTAACTGCTGCAGGTGCCAAGTAATGTACATCCCAAATGAGGCATTTTACTACATTATGGGTCTGATAAGGGAACAGTATAGGGGCACAATGACCTTTGTTGATGTAGATGTGAATCCTTTCATGATACAGTGTCCAATATAGACAGTCTTCCTAGCCAAATTGGCAATGTGACTGTCACATAACAGGTTACTGTCCACTTGTGTCACTAGGTCCCTGATTACTCCTTCCATACATAATGGTTTACCACCTATGTGGTAATTTGTGTGTACCTTGTTTTGTATTTGGTGGTACATTCATACTATCCACTGTCTTCAGGACAGCGGGGTGGGGTTCCTGTGTGTGAGAATGTGGTCTGTAGCATGCTACAGACTGTACAGCAGTCTTGCCTACGGTTAGTTGCACATGGGTGGACTGCAATGACGTAAGCATTGTCAGTTAACTGGACATATAGGTGTCTGTGCTGAATATGGATACTCACCCTCCTTTTATGTTTTGTTCCAGGTTTTGTGGCCATAACACATGATATCTGGTATTACCTGGTAGTGCTGGTGTGCTGTCACGAGGCTTGCAGCAGGTTTCTATCACTGGACAGACATCGATGTTCTCCATACTGGGGAGGGCCTCAGGAGCATGCATAGTGAGGTTTACATGTCTGGCATTGATCAGCATTACCCTTCTGTTTCTTTCCAGTTTTGTTTTCTATGGTGGTGGGTTAGTCTTTTCTTTTCGGCCTTGCCTACAAAAGGATCTCTGTAGGTTGCAAAAGCCTTAGGCAATATCCAGACGCCCATGGGTATCAGGTGCAAGCCATCCCAGGAACAGCAGCATGTCTCACTATGGAGTCACCTATTACAACTGTATCAGGCATGTTGTTTCTCCTTCTGTCCTGTGACTGTTTGGCACACCAGCTTTGTGTACTATGTGTTACATGTGCTATGTCTGGAGGTTGTTTTATTGGGTGTCTGCTTTGGAGGCTTGTGTTGGTGTTGTGTGTTTGTAATTAGGGCCTCTGGGAATGTTTTTGTGTTTATGTGTTTGGTTTACAGTCGTTGTAGGTCTATGTGGGACTGGGTTTGTGGTGTATGTGGTTACCTTGTCCTCCTGACTAGTTTTGACAGTACTGATTTGGGGGTGCTCAGGCTCCGGTTTGGCTACATGGTTGCGTCTATCACATATATTTGTATTTATTGGGGTGAGTTGTTGTGTGTGTACTTGGGACAGGTGTCACATTGCCTCTGGATTCACAGATTCTACTTGTTTTGCCTGGCCTTAGTGGATTGTATGTGTGGACACATTTTATTGCCATACTAGTGATCACTGATTACTTCACTTTTTATGTTTGATCTATCACGTGGTAGCTTCCTCATTCTCTTCAATGGTTTAGTAATTGCTGGAGTCCAGCATGCCAGATGCCTGGGTGTATGACATTGTGTCTTGTTGTTATTTGTGATTGCAGACTCCAAGCACTCTTGGCTGTGTTCATGGAATGCCTGTATAACATGTTCTGCAGTGTGTCCCATATTCTGGACTTGCACAGGGCCTTTCATGGATTCCACATTGGTTTGTAGGGGTGCAAGCTATGCTTTATACATGTGTTTCACTGTGGTATTCTGGCCAAGGACTGGGATCGGGATGTGTAACTACAGTGTGATTACTCTATGGTCTGGTCTTACCAGTGAGGGATACACTTCTCATCATGACATCCAGTACACATATTTCTGATTATCACATCCAGTATGCTTACCCCTCTTGTGGAAGTGTTACATTTTGCATGTCCATTTTGTTTGATGGATTCTGGGAAATTTTCTACAAATGTGTCGGTGCTAGTATAATACAAAGAGTATAGTGACAAACTTCTCAAAAGCTGACTTCACACTTCTTCAGACTGAGATGGTATCCTTTAAGCCCACTGGGCCAGTGGAAATGACAACACACAATGGTGACTCCTTCACAAACGCTTTCTACGGACATCTCCAAGAAAGCATGGACCATGCAATCACAAATTAAACCAAGACCCTCTCCACCAAGGGAAAGTGGCCTGTCTGGTGGACCCCAGCCATAAACGAACTGTATAACAAAAGAAGGATACTAATGCAAGACAGAGTTAAATCTCCTAAAGGGAAGGCAGCTGTGATCAGCACTAGTAAAAAGCTACATTCTCTCATAAAGACATCCAAGGTCAACTTTGAGACAAAAATCACCAAAGACAATAAAGATAACCACAATGCCTTCTTCAGTTATGTCAGAAACCTGGGTGGGAACCCTCAGATATGCTCAGAGTTGGTACACAACAACATAAATTTCAGTGTCCCGACAGATATTGGCAACATTCTGGCAGACAGGTTCAGTGCAATTTTCTCCCTCACCCCCAAAGAAGATAGTTATCACAGCTGAATGTAACCTCACTGTCATCTCAGATGTCCATGTGAGAGCCGCACTCAGCAAAGACAAAAACACAGCATCAATGGGACCTGATGGTATCCCCAGTTGCGTGCTACGTGAACTCCAAGAGGAGCTAAACCCGTATATAAAATTGCTATATAACCTTAGCCTTGCTACAGGATATGTACCTGAACACTGGCGTACAGCAACAGTGGTCCCACTCCACAAAGGAGATGTCTCCACAGACCCTGGGAACTACCACCACACAAGCTTAACCAGCCTTGTCTGCAAAGCTATGGAAAGAGTCATTATGGAGCTCTTAAACAGAGACATTGGTGACCTACAGACTCTTGATCCCACCCAGTTCAGCTTTGTAAAGGGCAGATCCTGCCTTTTGAACCTAGTTGACTATTTTGAAACTGTCAGTAGGGCCATTGATGAGGGCTAAGTGGTCCACACAGCCTACCTGCACTAGGCTAAGGCTTTGACACAATACCCCACTCAGGCATCATAGACAAGCTCAACAGCTGAAAAATAAATCCATATGTCACAGGATAGGTTGCAAAATGGCTAAAAAACAGAACCCATAAAGTTGACATTGCAGGTGCCTTGTCAGATTCAAAGCCAGTCACAAGTGGTGTCCCACAGGGATCTGTCCTGGGACCCCTCTTATTTGGCATTTACTTTTCAGATGTGAAAGCAAACATAGGAGGGTTGTGGCTGACACAGTTTGCAGATGACTGCAACCTAGGCATCATAGTGAATATATCAGCCAGCACACACATCCTACAGAATGCCCTCACAAAAACAGATAGCTGGTGCCGGAATCATGGCCTGAAACTGAATGCAACTGATGTGTAGTCATCCCGTATGGGAGGAACAAAGTACCCACAAATTAACACATAGGCAGCAACCCACTGAGCACAGAAAAAAAAATCAGACACCTGGGGACCCATGTAGATAGTGACCTCTCGTTTGACACCCATGTTGCCAAAGTGGTTAGAAAGACTTTCTATCTTGCCCACCTTATCATGAAGTGTTTTCCATCCAGATCAAAGGAGGTCATTGTACCCCTATACTTCTCCCTTATCAGACCCATGATTGAATACAAAGCCCCATTTGGTATGTACCTCACCCAGCACTTGAAACAGCTGGGGAGACCCCAAAAGTACCTTACCAAGAGGATCAAGGGTCTACAACACATGTCATATGCTTCCAGACTAAAGAAAATCCAGCTCTATTCAGTAGCATTCCGCCTACTTACAGGTGACCTATGCCTGACATACAAGACCATGTCCAATCAGGATTTGATGGACATGCTCCACTGCAAGCAATCCAAATCCACCAGAACCATGAGAGCTAAAGATTTGAACCTCAGCACATACATGTATAGGACATGCTGGAGGGACAGATTCATAACTCAGAGGCTTCTCACACTCTAGCACAGAATCCCAGTTCATGTTACACAGAGTCCCTCACTGACTCTCTTCAAGATAAATCTGGGCAAGTGGATGTAAGATCGTAGGTTTACCCCAGGGGTCCTCCCTGTGTCACTACTAGACAGAGGCAAAGTCAATTAATTCGATTAAGTAAAGGGGTCATAATGTGTCACTACTAAGTCAGAGGCACAATATTCAGAATCTATTCTGTACACTTATTACCACTATAAGGGGTGGCAATAGCCACATCACTATGGTTAGGCTTATAAATGCACTAGGGCAGATAGCCTAGTAGTAAACTATGAAACTATGAAACTATGGTGTATGTGTAGGTATTTTCAGTCAAGCAATATAATGTGGTTTGGGGGGCCTGATATCTTCATGTATTCCAACATAGGCCTGGTGCAGTTCCTGCTATTAGGACAGTGGTCTGCAGCAAGGTATATAGTGGTAGGCAGTTTTAGCCATTGGTATTTGACCATGGCTAATCCATGCTGCTTCTTGTTGTGGTACAAACATGGGTGTGTGGTTATCCATGACATTTATTGCTAGTCACCCTCGTTTTGTAGCTTGTTCCATGTTTTGCAGCTGTACATCACTGTATGAGGTGTGACCTGGTCGTGTTAGGGTGCTGATGTGGGCTTTGACCCAGTTTTCTATTACAGCACTGATATCTACATTCTCTATACTGTGTGCGTTTACACTGCACGCATCTTGCTGTTTATACTTCTGGCATTGGGTAGCATTACATCTAGTTTCCTATCCCTTGTGGTACCTATGAAGGTGGGTTTGTGTTTTTGTGGTTCATGATTGGTGAGGGTGGATGTTAGTCAGGGTCCTCAGGTGTGCATATGGTACATGGTGTTACATTACTTAATACATGGCATTCATGCCTCAGGTGGTGCTGCAGGGCTGCCTCTGTCGGATGCACATACTACACTCCCTGTACATGTTTGGAAGCAGGTTGTGTCATGTTAGGCGTCCCTATTACTATATGAGTGAGTCGGAGGGGGTATCAGTCCCAGTGTTCCTACTGAGCCAGTGTATGTGCTATGCGTTGCCTCTTTGCCAAGGCCAGGGCATACTGGGCATGCCTCCTTCTGCCTACTGGGGCAAGGTCAGTTTGTTCCTCCTCCGAGTCACCCTCTGCCTTTGGTGGCCTTGGCAATGGTGGGGGTATGTTTGGCCCAGCCCTATGCTGGTCCTGCTGCAGCTGTTTCCGCAGGATCATATTATGTAGCATAGCACATATCATGATCATTTGGGTACATGTAGTTGGTGTGTACTGCAAGGCTCCACCAGATGTGTCCAGACACCGGAACTGTGACTTGAGCAGCCCAAACACATGCTCTATGACATTACGTGTTTGTGCGTGTGCCTCATTATGGCGTTCCTGTTCAGGTGTGTGTGCATTTCTGATGGGTGTCAT
The DNA here is from genome assembly GCF_019279795.1 of Protopterus annectens. Classification (NCBI taxonomy): domain Eukaryota; kingdom Metazoa; phylum Chordata; order Ceratodontiformes; family Protopteridae; genus Protopterus; species Protopterus annectens. The sequence continues at coordinate 31,554,140 of NC_056749.1, forward strand.
CAGCCACGGCTCAAGTGCATAACCTGCATCCCCCACTAGGTGTCCGTGTGGGAAGTCCCCACTGGCAAATGATTGGTACAGCTGCATCAGATGCCAGATGTGGGAATCGTGGTAGCTCCCAGGGCAGCCAGCACACACATTCATTATTATGCCCTGGGCATCACACACGACCTGGCAGTTGATGGAGGGGAATCCCTTGCAGTTAATATAGGCTCTACCCCGCTCACCGGCTGGTGCTTTGATGCGTATGTGCGTGCAGTCTATTGCACCCAGTACCTCAGGGTATCCCGCTATTTGCTGGAAGAGATGCATATTGCTGGCCACTACCTCACAGGCATTAGGGAAATATACATGATCACCGACATGTGCTGACATGGCATCCAGGAACTGTTGCAGTACCCTGGAGGCTGATGCCTGTGATATCCCCATCATATCACCAGTTGGTCTCTGGAAGGTACCTGTTGCTAGTATTCTTAGGCCAACACATACCTTGGTTTCCACTGGGATGGGTTCCCCTCTGTTGGTTCTGTGTGTGAGACGTGGCCTGCACAGCTCAACAATTTGCTGCAGAAGGTCTCTGTCCACTCTGTAGCGCTCTACTATCTCCAGCTCATGTAACCCATGGTAGGTGACCCTGGGCCTGTATACTCTTCTCCTTCTCCTCACTCTGGGTTGTCTGTCAGCATCTGCATTGTCACCACCCTCAGCAATTTGCCTATGCCTGATTATAACAGCTATGGCAGCCACTAGCATTTCTGCTCTGAGTTCAGCTTTTTCAGTTTTCAATTCTTTATAGCTTACTCCTTTCTTGCAGTATCTCTTGAGAGAAACAGCCTGCACTGCTGTTTGAAGTGTTTTAAGTGCTGGGTTGGGATTCTAGTCTGCCTGTGTAATTGCCTGCTTCCAATTGTTATCACCAATTAACTCCAGCAGTATTCTCTGACAACTTCCTTGTAATCTGGTTGTTTCCTTTTTCCTCTCTGTTTCCTCAGAGGGAGCAATGTGCACACCAGCTTAAGCACGCTCACAGTGGCTTAGACCCGCGCACACATACATACACGGTTTGGACTTGGCTGATTCATGGTAAAATGCGCGCACACAGCCTTATACATCAGGCAACAGGCTTCCTGATGTTTACATTGCCTTACACATGTACGCGCCAGCGCAAACCATTTTAAATGGTTTGCAACACGCCCCACATGGTGAGTCTGCCTTACAGCCTGCACGCACGCCAGATATATATCAAGAAAGTTTGAGTGTAGGGATAGTGTACACCCTCTATTTCTTGACTTTCCTAGTGTTCTGTTGGGACACACCTCTCTCCCTGACGTCTGTCTGTCATCTGTCACGTTACACTGCTCTCCAATGTGATACATTTATTTCTATCATTCCCCCCCCATGATGTCACCTACCTCTTACTCTATTCCTCCCCCTTCTGTAACTCTTACACTACTCGAACAGTGCTCATTAGCTATGTGGCAGTGTGATTCAGTATTGTAACCCTCATTTACATAGGATTGCCTAGTAAAGTTTAGTTACATCTCTTACACTGAGCTTCCCCCCCTTGGCAACCACTACACGGTGGCCATATTGTTTTTGGTCTGCTAGTCCCTGCATTGTCATTCCATGTACTACATAAAACACACAATTGTGGGCTTATAAGCTTTGGTTTTCACTTTTAGGCAGCGCACCCTGTTTGCGCGGGTGTGTGCTGCAGTTAAACATCAAAATCCCCCGAAAAAAAAAAATCATTTTAAATAATTTTGCAACTTTTTAATGCCAATGGCCACATATTTGGCCATTGGCATGCTAGATGACACATATGCAACCTTTATTTGGAGCTGACATAGCTCCGTTGTAAATTTTGCAGAAATGTACTCAGTTGTCAGCTGAGTACATTTCTGCAGCTAAAACGTCCATTACACGGACTGGTTTCTGCTTCGTGGATCACTCAAATAACTCATTTGCATATCTCTGAGCTGCAAATGAGGTATTGAGCATTTCCACGCCCAGTCCGTGTAAGAGACGTGTTAGCTGTCTCTTACACGGAGGTTTGGGCTGTTCCTGGATCGGGAGGCTTACACGGAGGCTTACACTACTCTTAAACTCCATGTAAGCCTTCGTGAATCCGGCCAACTGTATAAGTTCAGAAATTTTAGTCTTTCATAAAAACTTAAATTTTCATAGCCATGGATGCCCTTGGTATATTTCCACTGTACTCTTTCCAGTTTACACATGCTTGTTCTCTTATAGGGTTTCTATATTGTTATTCCATACTCAAGTTTGGGCCAAATGTAACTAACAAGCAATGACTTCATCATTTTTGATTTCCTAGACTTTATAAATTTTTTTATACAACCTATAGTTATATAACTATCATTAACCAATTGGTTGATATGATTAGAAAAACTCATAGCTGAATCTACCCATATACCGAGGTCCTTAAATGAGTCTACATTTTCAATCACTGTATGCTGTATTAAGTATTCACCTTTCAATTTATGTCTCCCAAACCTCATATGCTTAGTTTTTGATATATTTATCAGCATATTATTCTCCTGTGCCTAATGGTCAATTTAGTCAAGTTATTTTGCAGACGTGCCTTATCTGTAACACATGTAATCAGTTTACCCAGTTTCAGGTCATCTGCATATAGACAGTAGAACATCTCAGATGAAAAAGTTATGTCTGAAAGATACAATCTAAACAAGTAAGGGCCTAGGACAGAGCCCTGTGGGACACCCTGTCTGTATCCAAGGATTTCACCTGCCCAGTTGCTGTATGATACTTGCCATGTCCAATTTGTAAGCCATGCAGCTATCCATCTTAGCAAAAGTGTTCTGTGTATGACCACTTTACTTGATTTTAATTTGAAATAAATATTTAGTTTATGCCTTTACATGTACTGAATCCCTGATGTTGGTATATATATATATATATATATATATATATATATATATATATATATATATATATATGATTAACTTAATAAAATTGAAACACCACATCAGCATTTAAAACATTGCCACAGTATAATAAAAAAAAATAAATAAATAAAATAAAAATCAGGTGTCAGCTGGGCATACTCTGGGACACAACACCAATTCTGAGATTTCATAATAACAGAGAAAGGGCACATTTCCCAACCCCATTATCAAGCAGTCTGCCAAAAATGCTGATCATCTTTCTGTCAACCAAATTAACTAGGCAAGAAAACTAACAATTTGTACAGTCAACCAGTTTAGCTATATAGGGCCATAGAAATGTTCAGCTGTTCCTAATTAGATCAGATTTTGATCTATTTTGTTGTAAAATGTCCGGCATTTTGGCAAATCAGTGAGGATCGCAGTCATTAAATAATAGTCTTCATGAAAATTGCCCTCATGCATTGCATGCTATTTTAGCAGCTTTCTAAATATATAAAGGCAATATTTCTTATTGATTTTGGTCATTTCTGATTTTGGTCATATGTCCCTTTTTATTTTTTAGCTTTTTCCTTGATTTCTGAGCTAAGATACTGAGAGATATTTTGAGGAGGGGTGATATAATGGATTGCACACTGTATTCTGACAGTACAGAACTGACAAAATATATTCTTTTGTATAAACTTTCTGTGTGTATATGCTTTCATTTTATCACATTCAAATATCTGAGGTGTACAGTCACACAAGTTGCTGCAATTAATGTGTGCGTGTGGGGATGGGAGGCAGATGCCCCTTGTATTCCCTGATTTAGCAGATTTTCTCAGATTTTTTGCCTCTTATTTTGGCCTGCTCCTCAAAATATTTGTGACTTTCTGGCAAATCATTGATGATTGTAGTCATTAAATAATGATGTCAGATATTTGAGTTTCAGACTTAAAAGGCTTCAAAAAGTATGCTAATTCTTGAGCTAAGATGTTGAGAAATATGTGTGTGTGTGTGTAGGGGGTTCAAAGTGGGTTGCTTAATAAATTCTGACAGCAGTGAGATTAAATAAAGAATTTCTGTGTGGCAGTTATTTATGTATTTATTCTTTCATTTGCTACAATTAAATATCTGAGGTGTACAGTTGAAATCATACAAGGGGATATATTGGTCATCATATCTCTGTGTGTGTCTGGGGGGTGGAGTAGATGCTCTCAGCTGTCCCCGATTTCACAGAATTTCTTGGATTTTTTTCTATCATATTTTGTTCTATTCTTCATTAATTTCTGTTTTTCTTTTTTTTCTGGGAAATCAGTGAGGATTGCCATCACTAAATAATGACAGGCATTTGACTTTCAGACTTAGCCTTCAGAAATGTATGCTGATGCAAAGCATGTTATTCTAGCAAGTGTCTGAGTATATAAAGGATATAGCTGTCCATGATTTTAGTCTTTTGTACACCATTATTTTTAGGGCTGTCTTTGATTCTTGAGATATGCAGTTGAGAGTTATGTGGGGACTGCAGTAAAGTACCACGGCCTATTGTAATTATTTTTATTTTATTACATGTTGATATATGAGGTATAAACAACCACTATATTTGGCTTTAATTGATAGGAACAAGGATTGTCTGTGGATGAAAGTGATTGACACATTTGTGTAAAGCCAGCTGGAATACATTACTGTGGCTATTTTAACACAGTGAAATAATTGAAGGGTGCACAGTTAATAAAGTGGCTGTAATTTACAAGTATAGGGAATTGTATGTGACGAAAATGTCTGTGTGTGTGTGTTGGGGGGAGAGTGGTGTACACTGTATTTAAAAGTAACAAGTTGGCCACATTTGTTTTCACTTTCCAAAACAGTCAAGCACCAATAATTGCACTCAATAAATGGCTGTCCTGCT
>NC_056749.1:31559451-31679451 GCF_019279795.1 Protopterus annectens
CATTCGCGGTACATTTTACCGCGTATGTTTGGGTAAATGTAAACCGCTTTTTGGTTTACATTGCCGTGCTTACGCCACGTTTCGCGCCCGCTCGTGGATCGCTATTTGCCCTCATTTGCATGGTGCAATACCGCGACACAGTGTGTTTTGCATACCTACGCCGGGGGCGGAGACGGTCCGGCGCACGCCGGTAGTGCACGTGGAATTCATTCATACCTGAATCGCTAAGCAGCCATATTTGGCGTTATAACGCCGACGCTATGCTGGCGCCTGGCGCAAGGTTCATGAATCCCGGGGTATGTTTTTTGGCATAGGAAAGTTGGCACTATTCTCAGATAGGATTTATATATGTCATTGCATTGTCTTCTCAGTTTATTGGAGAGCTACTATTTTGTTAGCTTTGAACGTTAAGCTTTACACACAGCTTATTTTTTCTTTGTTATGATTTTTGTTGAAGCAATCATTAAATCAAAAAGTTTGTTAAAAGAAATGTGTAAATGCACACCAAGTTTCTAGAACCCCAGATTTTAAACCCCTGGCTTAATTTAGTTACTTAGTACAGTATTGTCCAGTTAGGTTGTGTTAAAAGCATGGTGGGAGCTGCAAAGCAAGAACAACTGTGAAAAAGTAAAAAAATAATCTACTTGGATGGTGTAAAGTCTGAATGAGGGTAAAATTACAGGAGACAAGTTTGCAACAAGGGAGACAAGTTTGCAACAAGGAAGCCATGGATTTATTTGTTCAGGGCTCATTTCAAGTAAGGCTGGCTGGATGAAAGTGAATGACTGCATCTTTTGTTTGATCACAGGTAATGGTCACAGACATTCTATAATTAACCTTTTTGTTTGCTTCCTGCAGCCTTCCCCTTGCTTTGAAGTCATCAGCCACCACTGTTTACAATGCTGTTTCATGGTCAGCTGTCTCTGGTACTGTTATGAGGAGACATGCTTAGTTACAACTACATTATCTCCCTGAAGATGCTAAAGCTCCTGTTCTAAATGCACTGTCAGATATTGTTTTGGTGTTTGGAATCTCATCTACAGAAGTGTCTAAAAAGCTGGATGACAAATGAAAACTAATGAAAAGTGTTAAATAACTTTCTTTCTCTAGTTATTATATCTTATAGGACTTATCCCACTAATTTGGAGTCTTTTCATAAGTCATTCAAAGCCAAACAACAAAAATCTAGACAGGGTCAGTTTGAAAATAAATGACAGGGAGATCCTAAAAGATGGGCTAATGGATCTCAGTGATCCAGTTCCCAAAGAAGCAGTTTTTGACTATTCTTGCCAAAATCCCATTTCTGTTTCCTACCCCAGCCTGCCTAAAAAATTGTAAGGAAGTTATGAAGACTGGTAGAGAAGGGGTGAAGGCTGGCAGCCTAGCGAAATAGAATTTGATACATAATTCTATCATTTGTAAATATAAATGTAGAATACAGGCTCCTTCATAAATGAAAGAAAACACTGTAAAATGTGAACTTCAAGATTGTAGTAACATTGCCATCTGCTGTAAGGAAAACTAAGCCAAGCATTTCAAATGTTCTTTGAAATTGAAATTGTATGTTCTTTGATCTGTAGAGCTTGAAGTCATTTGGTCTGGGCTATTGCATTCTTTCTATTGTTTTAACGTAAGGAATAATTACTGGAGTGTACATGTGAAACGTCTTTTATTGTTGTAGTTTCCTGAGCAGGTGCTAGATTGTTAAATAATGTAGCCTGTTGGCCTGGGAACTCCAGACTAAGTGTCAAAATGATGTAATGTGTATACTGGGAAAACCTAAGTGTCAAAATGATATAATCTGGGAGGGCCCAGTAGAAATGTTTGTTAGTGATTTAAAACTGTTGCCCAGAAAGAGACTGTAAGCATTATGTCTTAATATCCAACCTCAGCACTGCCTTGCTCTATGAAAATAAGTTACTTTAGAAGTATGTTTTCTTGTAGAAATAGCTAGGACTATAAAGATTAGACTTATGTGTTTTTCTGTTATGTCAGAATTGTACTACGGAATTATTTTAAGTTTCCGTGTGATCTCTGAACAATGGGTAGCATTGTGGTGTAGTAGTATTGTCTGGTGTTTTAATTATTTATTATTAAATATTTTAAAAAACTTTTACCTGTGGTTGGTTTGTGTAGAGATTATTTATTACATTTTGTTGACCGGGAATGTCCAACTGGGCCAGAGGCCTGTTTTCAGTGGAGTCCCAGGGAGAAAAGCTCCACAGAAATTAAAATACAAGTAGATATTAAATACATAGATTATCACAAACTTAGAATGCAGTTTTACAAGTCAATAACATCACAAAAATAGAAGCTTTTTTACAATATGAAAGGATCAATTAAGTAATAAACATTACATATCAAGAAGAAAACATTACATGAGTATTGTGTGTTTACTGGTGTAGATCGCGGGGGAAGATCTACCTTGATGAACAAACACAACAGGATGATGAAAAATTAAAAACCTTCTAACAGAGCAGATAATATAGTGAATAAAGAGGAAGCTGAGTAAAGAATTATTTACATGTTGAGAGAGCTAATTGCAAAGTTGGTAGAGGGAGTAGAACTAAGTTACAAAAGAAGCAGAAAAGAAGCAGGAGGAGAACTTATGCTGAGTGTAACTAACAGAGGAGAGTGGGTTTAAGCAGAGGATTGGTAGGGGGCAGGGAGTAGAAGGGAGCAGAACTAAGTTACAAAAGAAGCAGGAGGAGTGCTTATTCTGAGTGTAACTAACAGAGGAGAGTGGGTTTAAGCAGGGGATTGGTAGGGGGCAGGGAGTAAAAGGGAGCAGAACTAAGTTACAAAAGAAGCAGGAGGAGAGCTTATTCTGAGTGTAACTAACAGAGGAGAGTGGGTTTAAGCAGGGGATTGGTAGGGGGCAGGGAGTAGAAGGGAGCAGAACTAAGTTACAAAAGAGGCAGGAGGAGAGCTTATTCTGAGTGTAACTAACAGAGGAGAGTGGGTTTAAGCAAGGGATTGGTAGGGGGCAGGGAGTAGAAGGGAGCAGAACTAAGTTACAAAAGAAGCAGGAGGAGAGCTTATTCTGAGTGTAACTAACAGAGGAGAGTGGGTTTAAGCAGGGGATTGGTAGGGGGCAGGGAGTAGAAGGGAGCAGAACTAAGTTACAAAAGAGGCAGGAGGAGAGCTTATTCTGAGTGTAACTAACAGAGGAGAGTGGGTTTAAGCAAGGGATTGGTAGGGGGCAGGGAGTAGAAGGGAGCAGAACTAAGTTACAAAAGAAGCAGGAGGAGAGCTTATTCTGAGTGTAACTAACAGAGGAGAGTGGGTTTAAGTAAGGGCTTGGTAGGGGGCAGGGAGTAGAAGGGAGCAGAACTAAGTTACAAAAGAAGCAGGAGGAGAGCTTATTCTCAGTGTAACTAACAAGAGAGGAGAGTGGGTTTAAGCAGGGGAGTGGCAGGAGCATAGTCTCTCGTTGCTAAGGTGGTGTTTGAGTAGTATTTTGAATTGATGATGTGAGGGTATGTTCCTTAGGGTTTCTGGAAGGGAGTTCCAGAGTTTGGCTATGTTGTGGGAATAGATGGAGTTGCCATGTTGGTTGTGGGAGTTGGACACCTTAAGTAAGAGTTTGTTGGAGGATCTGAAAGTTCATTGGTTGGAGTGTGGTTGAACTAAGGAGGATAAGGCAGGGCAGTTATTGGAATTGCAGATTATGTTGTGGGTTAAGGCTAGATGATTGAGAGACAGAAGGTTAGGCAGCTCTAGCCAGTTTAATGCTGACAGTGATGAGCAGTGATGGGATATGAGTGGGAAGTTGGTGGCAAATTTAGAGATTTTGTGGTAACATGATTCCAGTTTATTGAGGTCTGATTTACGGAGGTTGGTAAAAACAATGGAACCATAGAGAAGGGTACTTAGGAGGTGTGTGCGTGCAGTGACAAGCCTGGCATAGGGTGTTAAGAAAGGCCTGGCTCTATACAGGCTGCCTAATTTAATGTGGACTTTTTTGATGGTTTGGGCAATATGTATGTCAAATTTGAGGTATTCATCTATGGTAATGCCTAAGAGTTTTGTGTGGTTAGTGGAGGTAATTTTGGTACCATTAGCAGGGATGATGGATAGGGGGATTTGTGAATTTTTGGATTTGTTATTCCTAAATACTATAAGTTTGGTTTTGTTGGGGTTTAAAATGAGTTGGTGTTGTGAGAGGTAGGATTTGATGTCCTGAAAAGCAGATTGCATTCTAATTTGGAGATCAAGGGTGGAGGGAGCAGAACAGATAAGGGTGAAGTTGTCAGCGTACTGAACTATGGAGGCATGCTGGGTTGCTGTGCAGAGGTTATTGGTGAATATGATAAAGAGGAGTGGACCAAGAATGGAACCTTGGGGGACTCCCACAGAGGTGGGGAGGAGAGATGAGAGAGAGAGGAGTCCCATACTGTGGCCTGTTCATGGTTGGAAAGATAACTGTGGAACCAGGTTAATGTGAGTGAGCTAAGGCTGTAGGTGGATAGATTGTTAAGAAGGAGCTAGTGGGAGACAGTGTCAAAGGCTTTTGACATGTCTAGAAATATAGAAGTGACCTGTTGTCCTTTGTTCAAGAGTTGGGGAATGGAGTCAGTAAAGGTAAGGAGAGCTGTATACTACTGTGCTTTGGCCGAAAAACCATGCTGAGAGTTGGAAAGTAGGTTGTTGAGAAGGAAGTAGTTTAATAGCTGGTTGTGGATGCATTTCTGTAGGATTTTTGCTGGGGAGGAGAGGATTGCTATGGGGTGGAAGTTTGTTATTTCTTTGGAAGGGCCACCTTTGTGGAGTGGAATAATGTGAGATTTTTTCCAAATGCAAATAGAGCGGTTGATTAGTGTTGGGATGGGATATACTATTTGAGGGGCTGCAAGTTTCAGGAATTCATTCAGGAGGTTGTCAGCAGCTGTGCGGCTTGGCTTGAGTTTAAATAAGAGAGTTTTTATATAGTTAGTTTGTATAGATGTGAAAAAGAGGGGATAGTGACTGACTATATTAGCGCTAGGTGTGTTAAGTGGCTGAGCAGGCTGGTTGTCCAGACGGGAGGTTACTGCGCTGATGAATTGAGTGTTAAACTGGGCAGGTATGGGGATAGTGTTATTAGAGGAGGTTGGAGGGGGGGGTGAGGTTTGACCTGGGTTTAGGAGTTGGTTGATACACTGCCAGAAATTTTTTGGGTTGTTTTGGTGTTTTTGTTGACAGGATAGGAAGTACACTTTTTTGTCACTTTTTAATTGTTTTTTTGTTAAGTTTCTTAGCTGTTGATAGTTGGTTTGGTCTGCTTTTTCCCTAGTTGTATGATATTTTGACCAGGCTTTGTCTCTGCTTTGCATTAGTAGTTTGGTAGTTTTGGACAACCATGGGAGAGACTTGGTTCTAACACGAATTCTCATGGTGGGGACCAGTTTATTGAGAGTAGTAAGGAAAGTACCATTGAAGTACTCAACTGCCTCATCTAATGGTAGGTATTTAAGAGGGGCCCAATTACACTGCTGTCATAGTTGGTAGAAAATAGTGAGGGAGAAATGTTTTTTGGAGGTAATGTTTTTCTAAATAATGTTACAATCTGGGTAAACACGTTTTTTAAAAATAAATGTTGGGTAGTGGTCACTGAGTGTGTCTGTTAGCATCCGGACAAGTGACCTTGCTTGGGTCAGTTGGTTAGGATCCAGTCTAAAGTAGAGTGCTTGTTGGAGTGTTTATCTATATGTGCTGGGCAGTTAATGTCTGGGTGAAGGAATAGAGATTTATAAAGTTGTATGTGTTGTTAGTAGTACAGGAGAGCCAATCTATGTTGAAATCACCCATAATAAAGGTTTCTTGGGTGAATTCAGTGGATGCCCAGGAGAGTAGGTGTTCAGTGCTAGGGAGGTTGTTGCCAGGAGGGAGGTAGGAGGCTATAATAACTATTCTTTATTGGGATTGATTTCAAGGTGGGTGAGTAATAATTCTGAGTTAGGAATAGTGGGTGGTGAGCAGTTCAGCTGGGTTATTTTAAGGGTGTTTTTAAACATTACTGCTTCACCCCTGCCTCATTTGTTGAGCCTGTCCATTTGTATAATATTGTAGCCTGGTGATAGTATTTCTGTATCCTTAATGTAGGGCTTTAGCCAGGCTTCATTTAACACTACTATATCTGGAGAGTAGTGGAATAGTGTAGCTTGTAGGTCATTGGTCTTGTTTAGGATGCTACGAAGGTTGAAATTTAAAAGGAGTAGGTCTGATTTGGAGGATTTTTGAAAGGGAAGGAGGGGATGTGAGTGAAAATAGGAAGGAGAGGTTATGGGGTGTGTTTGTGTGTGCTGTGGGTTACAGCTTATGGGTCCTAGGTTGGGGTGGATGCCAGATAGGAGTTTGATGTGAGTGATGGAGTGAAGTAGATGGAAAGTGAGTTTGTTTCTAGTTGAGATGTATGTTGGAAGTGAGGCTTTGGCTTGGTGGGTGTGCAGCAGTTTGAAAGATGATAGAAGAGAGGTTGTGTGAGTGAAAAGGTGATGGCCTATGCTGCTGTAAGAATGGTATTTTGGGGGGCAAGAGTGTGGCAGAGTGGATGATTTGAATTGCGAGACTGGTCTTGATTTTAATGCGGTAAAGTTGTAGGATAGGAATAAGAGATTAAGAAGGAGGATATAGGTGAGATTGGGTTTAAGGTATTTCATTGTGGTGCCGGTGTTTGAAGGGGGTGGGAATAGATGAAAGTAGAGGGGAGGAGTTGCTTCCTGGGAGGAGCAGAAGTGAGATTGGGCAGGAGATTGTGGGAGGTGAAGGAGATTGGGTGCTTGGCAGGGGGAGGTACTTAGGCTAGGTATAATCAAATGAAAATGGGGATGGGTGGGAATGTGGGTAGGGTAGGAGAGTGGAGTGAGCCCAAGCGTAGTGAGGGCGAATGGAGTGGGTTGAGTTGGATAGAGTATACAGGGCCCTCCAGAGACAATCACCCAGGTAAAGCAGACAGTAGAATTTGTACTAGGAGAGAGTGTAGAGAGGTACGGATGAGCTAGAGAGTGAGCAAAATCAATCAATCAGCAGATAGTCAACAGAGTATTGGCCATAGGTATCTGCAGTAGGGGTTAGGAGGGGAGAGATGGGAGAAAGGAAAGAAGTAGGAGGAAGAATATAGCTGGTAAGTAGGACAGTGATACAGGGTGTGTAAGGGTGGAATAAGCAGTGGCAGGTATAGGACTGGGGGAATGGAGATGGAGAGTAAGTACAGCAACAGAGTATGAAAGAGGTAACCAGGGCAGGAGAGGAGGTTTCCAGAGGTGTATAGAGTAGAGGGTGGGAGAGTAGGGTGAAAAGATGGTCAGTTAGTGCAGGTAACATGGCAGACAAAGGAGTACAGGGGGAAAGGGGAAAGTAAATATAGTCAAAGGGGTGCTAGCAGTCTGGTGATAAGAGGCAACTACTGGGGTTGGGTTCTCCCGAGCAAGTGCAGACAATAAACAAATTTAGCTAGCGTACATACACTGCCTTGTAGGACAACTCGAGGAACAGCCCACTTAGAAAGAGATCAGGTTCTTCCTGGAAAGTTAGGGGGTCTGGTAGGGATGCAGATGTGGTCACAATATACTGCCTTATAGGACAGCTCGAGGAACAGCCCACTTAGAAATAGATCAGGTTCTTCCTGGAAAGGTAGGGGGTCTGGTAGGGGTGCAGATATGGTCACAATATACTGCCTTGTAGGACAGCTCAAGGAACTGCCCACTTAGAAAGAGATCAGGTTCTTCCTGGAAAGGTAGGGGGTCTGGTAGGGATGCAGATGTGGTCACAATATACTGCCTTGTAGGACAGCTCGAGGAACAGCCCACTTAGAAAAAGATCAGGTTCTTCCTGGAAAGGTAGGGGGTCTGGTAGGGATGCAGATGTGGTCACAATATACTGCCTTGTAGAACAGCTCAAGGAACAGCCCACTTAGAAAGAGATCAGGTTCTTCCTGGAAAGGTAGGAGGTCTGGTAGGGATTCAGATATGGTCACAATATCATGTTAGGCAAGGTCAAGACCCAGATGAAACAGGACACCAAGTCGCTCTAATACACCAGGAGTGCTAGCAGTGGCATAGAGGAAGAGGCAAAGCTCTTGAGTACATTGTATATTTATAGAGTTTATTGTACAAAGCCACTCTATTAAGCCTTAGACTGATTAGTCACACTTACCAATTGGATAATAATATTGCATAGTAATAATTGGACACCCTTTTAAGGGCCTTTGGGTAGCTGATAAGTATTAGCTGGTGGTGGCAGTATTTACTACCATATAGTCTGGGTAAAGGGGCACAGCAGAAGAATCTGTGTCAGCCTTTCCCAGGAGTGTCTGTGAAGTTGTATAAATACTTATCTCAAAGTATGTGTGGTGTGTCAGCTACCTGGGCAGGGACACAAAGCACTGGTGGGACAGAGAGGGTATTGAGGTTTCCTTGCCAGCTAGGCTGAGATCTGGACCCTATAGCTGTGCTATTGGGAGTCTTATTGGGGACATGGGGAGCAAGGGAGCAACCAGCCCCAGACTGACTGTGATCTCTGTGTGCACTTAAGGGAAATTGTACTTTACTGTGTGTATTTGTTATCCTTTCGTCTTATATGAGACGCCCTACCTGGTGTTAGTGGTAAGGATTGAGGTTCCTTGATTGCTGGGCCAGGACATGGCCATCACAGAAGTTCTCTTCCCTTCCTGTACGGCAGTCTATTTCAACAGCGCATTTGATATTAGACATCAAAAAAGTAGATACAAACTCCAATTGGCATCCTTCACTGTACCATAAGGAATTCCACAAATTCCCAAAGATCAGCTTCACCTAATTCTTCCAGTCATTTCAGGTACTTTTTCAGGAGGCCATAGAAACAGTTCTTGTAGATCAGTGGGGAAAAGAATATTTCTGCTACACAGGAAACAGGGCTTCTGGAGATGTATTGTAGATCTCTACAGACTGCACACCTTCATGGAGGTTCCATGATTCCCTCCACTCTCCAAAGCTCTGTTGGTCACTGTAGACTTAAAAGATCCATATTTTCACACCCCTTTCACAAAAATCACCGACCTTTTTAAAGACTCTGCTTTGAGATTGCATTATTAGTTTACTTCATTGCCTTTGAACTCTCTACCACTCTATAACTTTTCACTGCCTTGTTCCAGTAATTGCATACTGTAGGCTTCAAGATGTGCCTTGCTTACCTTACCTGAATTTTTTTTCTGATTTTTAGCTCCATCCAGGGAGGAAGCTCTAACTACTCTAGAGTTTAAAACAAATCTTCTCCACCAGTTAGGATTCACACTGAACCTAAAAAAGCCCTTACTGCATCCATACCACACTGTGATTTTCTTGGGATGCCTCAGAGACACTTTCTTAATGACTACTTCAATCAGAAAAGTTGCAGACCTATCATCTGTAGTTGCAGAATTATCAGAAAAGGTGCAGACCTATCATCTCTAGTTCCTGAATCATCAGAAAAGGTGCAGACCTATACTTTCTAGTTCCTTAATTTTTCCAAATAACAAATGTCTACAACAAGGGAATTTCCAAGAGCTCTGGGTCTTCTGGCCTCATTCATTCTGATGATCCCCTTTACCAGACTGGATATAAAGATGATACAGTGGTACAGTCAGCATAGTTTCAATGCTTCCATTCTCTCTTTCAGACAATTCCAGTATTGTGCTTTGTAAAAAAATAATTGTTTTGGTGGGCCATATCTGTGTAATGTAGGAGTACCCTTTCTCTGCCAAGCCCTTGACAAAGTGGAGCCAGAGAGGCATCATATCTTGCATGGGGAGCCTTGAGAACCATAACATAAGCGCATACATGTCAACTCTATAGAGTTGACTGTTGCCACAAATGCCAACAAAGCCTTAAACCAACTTTGGACTTGGGAAGCTTTACTGATAATCACAAACAAAACCACTGTGATGTGACACATAAATAAATGCAGGAGGGGGGTCAAGTTCTTACTCCCTATGCAGCCTGGCCATGATAGCCTGGGACATAGCCATTTTACACACCTCTTTTCTCCAGACACCCTACATTCCATCAGAGCAGAAATATGTGGCAGACTTCCTGAGCAGAACTAGGACAGACCTCTACAAAAGGATCTCACATCATGAGGTCTTTCGGCACATAGTCCTCCACTGGGAAATACCTTAGATAGATCTGTTTGCCTCTAAGCTCAACAGACAACTAAAACCATTTTGTTCCAGGACACCTTAAAAAGAGGCCTGGAAACAGATGTCTTTTTAATTCCCTGGCCAGGGATGCTTGGTATAGACAACACTGGTTCTCTGTTTTCATGAAGCTGGCCAAGAGTAATCACCAGAATCTATCTCACAAGGTGGAACTTCTTACACAGGACAGGGGATCCCTGATACAGCCAAATATTTGAACCTCAAATCTAACTGTCTGCATGATTTATTTTTTAATTCCTGTAGGAGCTTTTATTCTAAGGGCATGTTGCAGGTATTTAAGGAGGCACAAAACCTGCTGCTAGGAAATCTTATTTATCTAACAGGAAAATATTGTCTCCTTAAAACCAAAACAAAAGGCATGACCCATCTCAGGCAGGGACATCCCTGGTTTTTAATTATCTGAGCAAACTCCTTAACTTTGGCTTAGTGTATACTTCAATAAAGGTGCATCTCTCAGCCATTTCTGCCTGTTGGCATTTGGATCCTCTTTATTTTTCTCTATTTCATGTAAGATGGTTTATTAAGGGAGTAGTGCATATTAAACCAACAAAGAAAAGGTGGCTGCTCCTTAGGATTTAAATTATTTGTTAGAAAATGTAACTTTTATGTTGGTAGTCTTAACTTCTGCTAGAAGGATGTCTGAACTACAAGCTCTTTTCTTTATTCAAATTTTCCTGGCATTTCACAAAGACACGGTGAATGTGAGAACCAGCTCTTCCTTCAAGCCAAAGGTGGAGTCTGAGCTTAACCTTAAAATATTCAGCTGCCTGCTTTATATCCCAGTCCGCAAATAAGAGAGAGAAAGTTAGTCACTGCTTAAGTGTACTCAGACAACTTTGGTTTTGTCTGGAAAAAAGTAAAAATACAAGAAAAAAATCAATTTTTCATCTCTCATTGTGAGAAGAAAAAGGGACAGCCAGTTTCTAAACAATTTCCAGATGGCTTTCTCATTTCTTCAGTTCTGTTATTCTGTTACTCTAATCATGGCAACGATCTTCCAAAAAATGTTAAGGCTCACTCTACTAGATTAGTTGCTATATGAGGTGTATTTTTGAAATGAGTGGACACTTGCTCCATCTTAGAAGCAGCTGCTTGGTCCTTCACTAAGCATTATAAATTGGCTGTCTTCTGAAGAACTAGAACTGGTTTTGCCAATGTTGTTGTACAGGGCATTATACATTTTGAGTCACATGCTTTTTTCCATAATTTCTGAAACTTTTAGGTTGATCTCATTTATGAATATTGCAAAAGTATTTTTTTAAATACCTTTGTTAAATTATCGTTTAAGATCTCGGCAAATATACATTAACAGAAAAGAAAACAAACCATTTAACATTTTTTTTCATTTAAATACAATATACATCACATATGCTTTCTTTGCTACAATCATCTGTCCAACATTATAAAAAATTGCTGAATTCCTACCTTCCCTTAAACTTCTCTCCTTCTGAACATTATTATGTATGTATTGTTCCCACAGTTGCCATTTCTATCTATGTAATTTGCTTCTTCTCCTTTCTAAAGATCCCTCTTCCAGTTCCTTTATCTTTTTTTTATTCAATAACTTAGATACAGTTGATGTAGACTTTGATTTTCATGTTTTAGTAATTGCTTTTTTGGCAGCCAACAGAGTTAAACTTAATAAGACCGTACTATGTCTAGGCAATTCAGATCTTGTATCCCAGCTCAAAATAATCATTTCCTTACAACCATTTGGCCATCCAATATTTCTGATAGAATATTCTGTAGGAAATTATTTAAATCTGCTAACTCATTACTCTCCCAAAATATATATTCCCATTTACCTCTTTCTTCCCCATCTCACGTCCAACATCTGCTATCTACCTGAGGAAAAGTCATTTGAAGTCTGGCTGGGGTATAAAATAGCTATGCAAACACTTCCAAGCAATGATCCTAAACCTTCTGGACTTGGTTGCATATGTGGGAGCCATACATCTGTCTTCCTGTTGTTTTCTTGTAAATTACTTTTCCAGTCTCTCTTCCCAATCCTTTCTAACCTCATCTAATTGATTCTTATAGTTATCATGCAATATTTTATACGGCCTACTAATTATCCCTTTTTTAACAGACATTTTTCTTTCTTTTTTTTCCAAACATCTTTATTAAATTTACACATATGATAAAAGCAATCTTACATTTATATAAATGAAAATCATACGAAATGACACCACTTTAGTTGCAAACAGTTTACATTACAGACACCATTGAAACAACTGTAGTTGTAAACATTACAAATCACTTAACCATTCAGTCATTGTCAGTTAAGCATTATATAGCTCATTCAAATCCTGCCTCTTAAACCTCATTCCTGCTCTTCATACATAGTTCCCACAATTCCCATTTTCCTATGTAGCTTGCTCCTTCCTTTTTGTTCTAGAATCAACTAACAACTCTACCAGATCAGATCTTCCACTTAAAGTTCCCTGTCTTTTTTGCTTTGCCTATACTCTGACATACATCTCAACTGTCCAGATTTCTGCAGAACATCCGTATTTTTACTCATGTTTTTGGTCTGTTCCTCATAAACTTTTGGTTTTCTGGCAAATCACTGACTATTGAAGATACTAAATAGTGACATACTTTTGCGTTTCAGACTTCATAGCCTTCAGAAAATGCCTGCTAACACAAATCTTGTTATTCTAGTAGCTTTCTAAGTTTATAAAAGCAATATTTAAAATATGTCTCTATTTTTGATCCTTTAAAATAATGGAGGACATTATTTTAGACTTTGTCCAGATTTATTGTGCTATGAGGTTGAGAGGTATGAGAGCAAGCCCTGCTAGGGAAGGCACTCTCTAACCTACAATCCAAATGTCTTCCTGTCCTCATCCCACTCTATTACATTTTCTGCTTTAGTGATTTGCTCTCAATATCTTGTTAACTTTGCTGGGTTTCTCCAGTAAATGCCATCCTTCTCTTGCCTGTTTTCTATACCCGTACTTGCAGTCATCCCTATTGGCACACTCTCCTTTTTCCATTCTTGTATTGGCTTTAGTTCTTAAAATACTTTTTGCTACTTTAAGAATATAATATTCTGCATGGTTGTTGTTATTTTCCTTAAGGATCTGCATCCGAAATCCACTCCCTGTCTATTTCTTGCACACCCACTTACTTCATCATCCCTGTGACACTCCACCATTGGTTCAGTAATCAAGGAGCCTGAATTCTCACCACTGTCAACAGTGGAGGACATACACAATGTAAGGATGACAAGTACACAAACAGTAAAGTGCAATTTCCCTTAGGAACACACAGAGACCACAATCAGTCTGGAGCTGGTTTCTCCCTCTTTCTCCAAATCCTCAATAAGACTCCCCACTGGCACAGCTATACAGTTGAGATCTCAGCTGAGTGGACAAGCCAAGATCTCCAGCACCCTCTCTGTCCAACTGGTGCTTCATGTCCCTGCCCAAGTAGATGACAGACACACACCATTTGAGATATGATTTATATACAAACACACACACATACCTGGGAAAGGCTGGCACAGGTTTATTAGCTATGCCCTATTCTGCCCAGGCTATAAGGTAGTTTTGACTGCCACCATCCACTCCTTATCAGCTACTCTAAGGCCTTTAACAAAGGATGTCCAATCTTACATAGTATAACCAAGAGCAAGGATATTAGGAGTGGCCTGCACAGTGTCACCAAATAGATATGCAAGTACTCTGAGAGCTTAAATATGTCTCACAAATATCAGCCACAAAGATAGGTTTAAAAAATTTAATAATAAATAATAAAAGAACAAGACACTAGTAAATATGTATTCACAGTGACTTCAGAGTTCAGAATCACAGGAAATATTTAAACAACACTGGAGGACAATCTCAAATAAATACAGAAAACATCTAAACTAATCATTACTATATTCCTTACTGAATCTAAAAGAAATTACTGTACCCCCTAGTTAACTTTCTTACAGAGCCAGACAAGACAGATGTGGTGAGTGAGTTTTCCCAGCTGATGCTGCCAGGTCAAAGACAAAATAGAAAATGCACTGTCTCTCTCTCTCTCTCTCTCTCTCTCAGAGACGTCTTAAATTAATATCAAATGGGTTAGCTTGCAGGATGACATCACTTTTTGTCACCTGACCTTAGTTGCCAAGCTAAACCCCCATTGCTAGAAACTACCAGCATTTAGCATCTCCCTATGAAAACACATAAGCAAAGGCCCTTCTTAGATCATTTGGCAAATGGTGGAAGTCGTAAAACAATTTCCATTCCTTCCCATTTAAAGACAATACAAAAAAACTTCTAGTTCTAGACATTGTGTTTGTTATTGTACTGAAACTGGGAGATAACATCTTTTGTTTATGGCTCAACTATAAAGTAACTTTAACCTCAATCATTCTTCTGAAGTTTTGCAAGCTAATCTCATGTGTTTCAGTCTCCCATGTTAAACAGTTACGATAGTGTATAAAAATATCTCTTCAGCACACGTCTATACAATATGACATACAGTTCTAATACATTTGTAACATAGGCATATGACTCATGCTGATATTCAAAAATGACACACAACCACTTACAAAATTCCTGATAGCTGAGTTATCTGTATTTCTTTTTGTTACATCTCTATATAAATCATATTAATATTCAAAGGACATATAATTATTTACAAAATTCCAGATAACTGGGCTAGCCATATCTCTTTTTGTGAAATCCCCCCCACCCCAAAAACTCAAGCTAGTGTTTCAAGT
Organism: Protopterus annectens; assembly: GCF_019279795.1. Classification (NCBI taxonomy): domain Eukaryota; kingdom Metazoa; phylum Chordata; order Ceratodontiformes; family Protopteridae; genus Protopterus; species Protopterus annectens. The sequence goes on from NC_056749.1 coordinate 31,574,325, forward strand.
GATGCTTGAGAAAAAAATGCTTGAGTGGGTTCAGCTGATCTGGGAATACCTTACCCCATTCCCTGTCTTGAAAGCCCATCTGCATTGGCATTACTGACTCCACTGTGGTGCTGCACTGTCATATCATATATAGTAACCCTAGGCTCTACCTTAGTAACTTGGCATTTTGTTGGTTGGCTCAATGTGGCCATGTTAAGGGATTGTGGTCTGTAACTACAGTGAATTTCCTTCCATGCAGATAAGGCTGAAGTTTCTGCAGTGCCCACACTATGGCTAGATATTACTTTTCTATAGTTGCATAGCATTCCTCCCTGGGTTGGAGCCTATGGCTGAGATATACCACTGGGTGCTCTTCTCCCTCTGAGGAAACCCAGCTGAGTACAGCCTCCACCTCATGGTTTGAAGCATCCACCTTCACAAACAATTATTTGCTGTAATTTGGACTGGCTAACACAGGGGGTCCTCCCAAACTTCCTTTAAAGTTTGGGAATGCCTGCTCACATGCTGGGGTCCATTGTCAGGTCTGTGAAGGGAGCTGCTATGGTACTATAATTGGGGACACACTTTCTGCAGTACTCTGCTGTCCCTAAGAATGTCCTCACCTGCATTTTGGTAACAGGGGCAGGCCATGCCTGAATGGCTTTCACTTTGGCAGGTTCGGCCTGATCTTACCACTCCCCACTCTATGTCCCAGGTAGGAAACCTCTACCATACCCACCTGACATTTACTGGGCTTAATGGCCAACCCTGCCCTCTGTAGACTGCCTAGCACCTCCCTGACATGCTGAAGGTGCTCTTGCCAGAAATGGGTGTAGATGGCAATATCATCCAGGTAAGCAAGGGTGAAATCTCATGCTCCTGCTAAGATATGATCTACCAGTCTCCGGAAAGTCACTGAGGCATTTTTCATCCCAAAGGACATCTTCGTGAACTCATACAAGCTGAAAGGAGTCACAAAGGCTGAACTCTGTCTAGCATTGAGAGTCCACGGCACTTGCCAGTAGCCCATGGTAAAATCAGTAGTGGTAAGATACTCAGCCCCACCCAGCTGCTGTAAGGCTTCATCTGTCCTAGGCATGGGGTAAGCATATGACTCTGTGTGACTATTTAATTTCCTATAGTCCACACAGAATCTTCCATCCTTCTTCAGTACCAGCACCACTGGGGAGACCCAGGGACTACTGGACTCCTGGATTATCCCTAGTTACACCATTTCCTGTATCTCCTCATGTATGGTCTGTTTGACTCTCTCAGGCACTCTATAAGATACCTGCTTAATAGGTCTTTGGAGTCCTGTATCCACATGGTGCTGCACCAGGTGGGTGCCCTCTGGTTATCTAATGAACATATCCACAAACTCCTGTAACTCTGCTCGGATTTCTCAAACCTGGGTAGGGGAAAGCTGCTGGGACATTGCTATGCCTTACACTGAAGAGATCAGTCGCACTGAGGATATCAGTCACCAGATCCCACTCAGACTCCTCCTGCCATCCACTGGAAATACTCAGCACCAGGACCTCTCTATCATGGTAAGGTTTCATCATGTTAACATGGTACAGTTTGTGCTCCTGCCTCCTGCCTAGCAGTTCTACCATGTAGTTAACATCACTGATCTTCCATACCACGTTGAAGGGTCCCTCCCAAGCTACCTGTAGCTTGTTGTGTCTGACAGGAATGAGAACCATAACCTTCTGCCTTACAGCATACTCTCTAGCTTGAGCATTCCTGTCATACCAGACCTTTTTCTGCTGTTGGGTTTCTGCCAGGTTCTCCTGGGCCAAGCCCATGTGGTCCCTGAGCCTTGTCCTGAGGTTTAGGACATATGCCCCAACAGACTTCTTGTGGGGTTCACACTCACCCTCCCACTCATCTCGAATCATATCTAAAAAATGACACAACCTTTGCCCATACAACTCGAAGGGTGAAAAAACCTGTGGATTCCTGGGCACCTCTCTCTAAGCATACAATAGATGGGGCAAATATTTGTCCCATTCCCTCTTGAATTTGTCTGAAAATGCCCATAGCATGGTCTTGAGTGTAGAGTTTAACATCTCAACAAGATCATTAGTCTGGGGATGGTAGGAGTGGTCTTTAGGTTATTCACTCCACAGTGCTTACACAGACCAGGCCAGCATGTCTGATGTGAAATTGGCACCTCCATCAGTCAGTATTTCTTTTGGGAAACCAACCCTGCTGAAAATCTCTAACAAAGCATTTTCCACTTTTTCTGCCTCAATGGAGGACAGAGTCACCACCTCAGGGTTCTGATAGCATAATCTATTACCACTAGGACATACTTTTTCCTTTTGGAATTTGGGGTACTCAGAGGCCCCACAATATTTATAGCTACCCTCAGAAATGGCTCCTCAATCACAGGCAAAGGCATCAAATGAGCTTTCACTTTGTCTCCTGCCTTGCCTACCTTTTGGCACTGCTCACAGATTATGCAGTACCCTGTTACATCTCAGGAAATCCCAGGCCAATAAAAGTTCTACTTAATATGTCTCTGTACGTTTTATGCCCATATGACCTGCAAAGGGAATATCATGGGCTATGGCTAGAAGTGCCAGATGGTGGGCTCTGAGCACTACCAACTACTGTACTCTCTCAATTCTATCTCTCCCTCAGGGGTCCACTGTCTATACAGTAACATTTTGTCCCAGTATACAAATTCCCCCTTCTCTTGACAATCAGGTGCCTCACCGGCTACCTCCCTTAGACCTTTTAATGTAGGGTCTGAGATGTGAGCCTGTCTCAACTCTCTCTTTGTAACCCTTCCCAGTTTCCCTTCCACAGGAAGTCTGGTATCCTCTGACAGTGGTGCCTTACTGTCAGCCTGGGTATTACTACTCACCCCTGCCCTTGCAGTCACTCTGTCCAAGGGAACATCAGTAGCCACAAGCAGATGTGGCTCACCTTCAGTTTCACTGCTACAGGGTAGCTCCCTCCCTGATGTAACCACCACACCAGTCCTGGCTTCAAGTCTGCAGTCTGTCTGGGTCCCCCCAGGCTACCAGACCCACATGGTTGTCTCCAAGCCTGACTGCATGTCACTGCATGCACACAAGGTACTGCATTATCAAAATTGTTCCCTATCAGGACATCTGCAGGGATGTCCTCAAACACACCTCATTGCTTGTTTACTTTTCCACTCTCCCAGTAAAGGTGAACCCTAGCCAAAGGTATTTGGAATGGGGTCCCTCCTAAAGCTCTGACTGGAGTAGACTGCCCAAACAAGTAGTGCTGCTTCTTAACCATTGCAGGCTTCACAATGGATAGGTCAGAGGCTGTATCTCTCTTAGCAGTAGCAGCCTGTTTCCCATTTACTGAGATAGGAAATAACCTCTTGTGGTAGTTTGGTCCCCTTCTTCTCTCCAGACAAACTCACTGCTAGCATTCTGTCATTCGCACTTACTAGCTCTCTCACCTTTTGTTCCCCACCTTGCCTTCATAGACATCTATATGCTACATGGCCCCACTGGTTGCATTTAAAACATTTAATCCTTGGTCCTAGACATGTACCTGGACTAATGGCTTTCCCTGCTACTGGGGAACTCTGTTGGGGCAGTCTAGGCTGCCCACCATGGGTTCCCTTATATCACGAGCAGCACTGGGTATCCCTTTCCTGTTCAGTGCTGCCCTGCTTGCTAGGTATAGGTCTCCATTTTTCCCCAACTCATCTGCTGTGTTACATTCCCTATCTGCTAACCAGATTCTCATATCTTCAGCCAAAGTGTTAAAGGCTTGTTCCATCACCAGAAGGTCTGCCAGCCGTTCAAAAGTGGAAACCTGAAACCCACTCACCCACCTATGAAAATAAGTACTTAACTCAGAAATTTACTCACATACACTTTCATCTGCCTTGTGTCTATGCTCACAAAATTTTTTCCTATAAGCTTCAGGTGTTAACTTAAAACATTCTAACAGACAATTTTTAACAGTATTCTAATTTAAGCAATCAGTATCAGACAATTTAGAAATAAAAGTTACAACTTTACCATGGAGTAAGGGGGTCAGGAACCGTACCCAGAGCCCTTGGTCAGCATTATACTGTTTACATACCCTTTCCAACATATGAATGAAACTATCAGAATTACCCCCCTCGGTAAATTGTGGAAGACATTTACTGACCTTTGTTGCTTCTGGGTTTGGTTACTCTCTTCCCCATTACCTCCATGACCCTGGCGAAGAGTCAGCATCTCCTTTTCATGTTGCCTCTGCCTCACATTCTCTTCAACTTCCAGCTGTCACAGTTTCTGATTTTCCTCAGCCTCCAGATGTATCAGTCTCTCTGCTGCTTCTATTTCCAAATGTTTGGCCTCCAGTTTAGGTCCTTTAACTCCAGATGGATTTTTAAGTCCTCTGTGGAAAAGTTGAATTGTCCATTTTCTGAGAGTTATATATCCCCAAGGCCAGTCTGGTTGTCCTCCTGGTTGCTGGTCTGTGATGCAACTGTGCCCAAGGCTGCACTCATTTCTGCTTTAGTCAGGGTGGCATGCAGCAGTCCTTTGGCCTGGTACATCTCAGCCAACTGGCTCCTTGTCAGCTTGTCAAACTCCTCTGCTGACACCTTTGCCTGTTCTTCCTCACTAACTAAGCTAACAAAAAGTAAATAAATAAAACTATTGTGATATGAAACTCTGAATGTTCACTGTGCAGCTGATTGAGAGTACAGACACCTTCCTTAGTGACCACTGTTTACAGGCTACAACAATTCAGTATCCACATCACTGAATCCTAATAGGTGGATATCCCACCACTGCAAACCAATTAATATGTGACACCCCAACACTGGCTCAGTAATCAAGGAGCCTCAATCCTCACCACTAGCGACAGTGGGGGATGTACACACTGTGAGGATGACAAGTACACACACAGTAAAGTGCAATTTCTCTTAAGAGCACACAAAGGCCACAGTCAGTCTGAGGCTGGTTTCTCACTCTTTCTCCAGATCCCCAGTAAGGCCTCCTACTGGCACAGCTATAGAGTTGAGATCTCAGCTGAGTGGCCAAGCCAAGACCTCCAGCACCCTCTCTGTCCAACCAGTGCTTTGTGTCCCTGCCCAAATAGCTGACATACACACACCCTTTGAGATTTGATTTAAATACAAACACACACATGCACACACCTGGGAAAGACTGGCACAAGTTTACTAGCTATGCCCCCTTCTGCCCAGACTATAAGGTAGTTTTGACTGCCACCAGCCACTCCTTATCATCTACACTGGCCTTTAACAAAGGGTGTCCAATTTTACTGTGTAATGTTACTATTTATCCAAATGGTAGTTTGATCAAGAGCAAGGCTATTAAGAGTGCCTTGCACGGTGTCACCAAATAGATATACAAGTACCCTAAGATCTTAAATATGTCTCACAAAAATCAGACACAAAGATGGGTTTAAATATATTTAATAATAAATAATAGAACAAGACAATACTAGATATGTATTCACAGTGACTTCAGAGTTCAAAATCACAGGTAATATTTAGAACAACATTGCAGGACAGTCTCAGATAAATATAGAAGCATCTAAACTAATCATTACTATATTTCCTACTGAATCTAAAAGAAATTACTGTACCCTAGTTAATTTACTTACAGAGCCAAGCAAGACAGATGTGGTGAGTGGGGTTTCCCAGCTGATGCTGCCAAGTCAAAGACAAAATACAAAATGCACTGTCTCTGTCTCTTAGAGACTTCTTAAATTAATATCAAATATTACTGCTGGGTTAGCTTGCAGGATGACATCACTTTTTGTCACATGACTTTAATTTCCAAGCTAAATCCCCATTGCTAGAAACTGCCAGCATTTAGCATCTCCCTGTGAAAACACATAAACAAGGGCTGTTCTTAGATCTTTTGGCAAATGGTGGAAGTTGTAAAATAATTTACATTCCTCCCCATTTAAAGACAATACAAAAAACTTCTAGTTCTAGACATTGTGTCTGTTACTGCACTGAAACCGAAAGATAACTTCTTTTGTTTATCGCTCAGCCATAGAGTAACTTAATTTCAACTATTCTTCCAAAGTTTTGCAAGCTAATCTCATGTGTTTCAGTCTCCCCTGTTAAACAGTTACAATAGTATATAAAAATATCTCTTCAGCACACGTCTATTCAATATGATGTACATTTCTAATACATTTGTAACACAGGCATATGGACCATGTTGATATTCACAAATGACATACAACCACTTACAAAATTCCAGATAGCTGGGCTGGTAGTGTCTCCTTTTGTTACATTTCTATATAAATCATATTAATATTCAAATGACATATAATTATTTATAAAATTCCAGATAACTGGGCTGGCAGTATCTCCTTTTGTGGAAATCACTTTCTACTTTGAATTTTGCAAGAATAATCTTATGAAGAACACAGAACAGTTTTAACTTAACATATCAGCAGATGTTTGAATAGATCACTGTTGCAGTATTCTCCTCCCATTTACTATCACTTTTTCTGGCCTGGGTGGAGTTTCCTGCCCATTTAGTTATTCCTCCCCCTTTATTGTTTTTTTTTCTGACTTGCGAAGCATATGCTTCAGCATCCTTCCTTAGAGGCTTTGAGTTTTGGTACATCCATACACCCCCGTTATACTAACACATCCATTCATGTTAAAGATGGAAGTGCAGTATGTGAAGAGAGGGCTGAAGCTTTGTAGACTGTCTGAGCATAGAGGATATACCCATGGAAAAGTCCCATTTATAATGAATATTGCAGTAGTGATCTACCATTATCCCATGTCACCTACACAGCTGTGCATTTTACTTAATGCCTCATGCTTTACTTCTCATTCGTGCCTCTTCTCATGGCCAGTTCTGTCGTTTTCTTTAACTATTATACTTCACTTTTTATTTGTGATACATGCCACTAGCCACTTTTTTAAGACTCTCCATCAGCAAAACAGGTACACTTGCTCATAATGTTGTCCATGACACCTGATACTAAAATTCCACCCATTGCACCATTGGCCACTCTTCACCTCAGAAAAATAATCTTCCACGTATTAATTTCTTTATCTGGTTATATTATTCATAATCAGAGTATAAAATTTCCTTGATTCATTCCTTCAAATTCAGGTCCAACTTTCCCTTCTTTCCCCATCAACCTTTCTTCAGGAAATGGCATCAAATATGACTCACCCTGCAGCTAATAGGGAACAAGTCCTTAATGATCTCTTTAAGGCCAAGAACACTGCATTAGTGGACCCAGACAGTTTCCCAGGATGCTTTCTAAATGGCAGGAAACATGACCGATCAAGCCCTCTGGAATTGCTATTTTTAACTGTAGCCTCCAAACAGGCTTCATGCCTCATGAATGAAGAACAGCAACAGTCATCCCTCTGCACAAAAGTGGGCCATCTACAGACCTTGGAAACTACAGATCCATGAGTCTCACTAGTCTCATACGCAAAGCCACAGAAAAGATTATTATAGAAATAATCACAATAATGATATAGTAAACCTTCAGACACTGGACCCAACCCCAGTTTGGTTTCATCAAGGCCTACTCAGCCTGGTGGACTTCTTTAAGAAGGTCACCAAGGCAATGGATGAGAGCAAAATGATTCACGTTGCCTACCTTGCCCTGGCCAAGACATTTGATATAATGCCTCACTCGGGCATAGTTGACAAACTCAAGAGGCTAGATGCAAACCCTTATGTCATCCGGTGGATAGCCAGTTGGCTCACAGACAGGACCCAGGAAGTTAGAACTGGGGAGTCAACCTATACAAAGAGGCCAGTCACAAGTGGAGTTATTCAGGGATTGATCCTGGGACTGCTCCTTTTTGGCATTTACTTCTCTGAAGTCAAGGCGAATGTCAATGGCCTCTGGCTGACTAAATTGACATACGATTGCAAATAGGAGCTGTCATTGAATCCCACACTGACACAAATGTTCTTCAGGAAGGACTGACACATACAAATAAAAGGTGTCTGTGCCATGGGCTAAAACTAAATACCAAGAAATACATATCAGTATCCTTCAGGAAGTCATCCACCCCTTGTAACTATCATATCAACAACAAACCCCTTAGAGTTGACCCAGTAGTCCGGGACTTGGAGACACATATAATAATCTAGCCTTTAACCATCACATGTCTACATCATTTTATGTTGCACAACTTATAAACAATGATATGGCATCTAGGTCCAAGGAAGTCATTGTTCCATTGTATTCGGCATTCATTAGACTTATCATTGAGTACAATGCCCACTTTGATATGTACCTAATCAGGCATATCCAACAATTGGATCATCGATAGAAGTTCCTCACTAAAATAATTCAGGGCATAAGTAGGACAGCCTATGCAGACTGCCTCAAGACCCTATCTCTGTATTCTGTCTCCTAAGGGATGTTGAGGGGAGATCTATGCCTGGCATACAGATCATTGTCAGACCCCACTCTAATGGACCTCTTGCATATCTGCAAAACAAACAGCACCAGAATTACCTGTTCTAAAGACTTAAACATTGCCTGTGATACAAATAGGACCTGCTGAAGAGACAAGTATATATACCAGAGACTACCCCTTCTCTGGAACAGGCTTCCCATCCATGTGAAACAGAGTTCCTCCCTAACCCAATTCAAGTGTTACTTGGACAACTGGATGGGGAACAGGAAATTCATCTCTGGTTTGGCACCTATGTCTCTAATGGACACAGGCAATCTGTAAATGGTTCATCTCCTAAGCCCCTGCTTGTAAATGTTTAATCTCCCAAACATCTCCTTACACATATCAAGGGTACCAGAACTTGTCAGAGATTTGGGATGCATGGCTAGCATTAAAAAGGCCCTTATGGTCATTAGCTTAGTAAACACCTAAGAACCTTAATTTAAAATTACAAGTCTTCTTTACAGCAACATCATGATTAATATAACATATCCTTTGCATACATGCCATAACTTCTGACTCACTATGACATATACTTCACATACATGCTGTAGTTTCTTAATCACTCAATTATGTATCAGTTGCATTACACTAGTCTGTATTATGACCCTTGTTTCGACACTCATCCCATTGTCCTCCCATCAGAATAGCCAGCAGGTGATAAGAAAACCCATTGTTGCCTTTTGTTTATTTCTCAACACTCCCCACTTGGTCATCATTATTGGTCAAGGAAATACTGTTAGCACAACTGGTGAAGTCATTCCAGTGTATATACTGATCTTACTTTCTTCCAGTTATCCTTTGCTCATCCTGGTACACCCATTAAGACAAGTCCAACAACCTCAATGTACAAAGCAGATGAAATTAGTCAATGTATTATCAAATTCTCAGTCATTTATTGGTGGCTCTACACATTAAATTAGTATGTACAGCAACACGGTATAAAGAGAAGAGTTTTTGAAACTACCCAATGAATTTAACTTTCATTTCTATTTCTGGTTATGTAACTGCTTCATTATATAGCGTTTCTTCATCATGTGGTGTTTGTAACTGCAGCATATCCTCATACTGTCAGCACATTCTCTTTGCTTCATTTTGCTCATATTTATCCCCTTCCATTCTAAAATGCCTAAATCATACCAAGCCATAATGAATTTGTTTAAAACATAATAGCAAAGATTTCCTTTCAAGTAAACCTAGGCACGAAGTATATAGGAAAACATAAACGCATATCTGTTCAATGTATTCCCAAACTTTAACACTAGTAAACAAACATTCAGTTTTATTTATTAATACAAATGTGCATAAAATGTCATTATTACACTCTGAATTTGGTAAAAAGATAACTTTGTGGTGCATTTAGTGCCATTATTATTCTCCAAAATGGGGAGAAAGAAAAACTTGTTAAGGTCATCCCTCAAGACCCAATCTTAACAGAACATAGGGGTGCTTAACAAAAGCTTGTTGAGAACACTAAGTGCTGTCAAGATTAGGTTTCTTGCTAGGGACTAACAGTTGACAATGCGAACCAGCAACAAACAGTGGAAAAAGGTAAAACAGCGTTTAAAAGCCTTTACACTTTCACTCTTGTTATAAACAGAAAGTATGTCAGAATTACATGTTTAATAACTTTTAAAGCCATACAGAAGGCCACTTCATTTTTGCCTGCAATTTGTTTGACAGTGCTATCTGCTTTTTTGACTTTCAGGGGTTTTGAAAACCAATAAAACATTTTGAGCTCTTGCACTTTTTTCTGTAACTAGTAATATATGGAGCAGAAACATCTAAATGCACTAAAATGTATTATGATCAGGTCTCTGATCATAATCAGGTTTATGTGTTCTTGACAAGGCTGACAAGATTCACCCCTCAAACTCTTCTCTTGAGGTGAATTTTTTGCAACCATGTCTACAACACATAATAAACAGGTTATGATCAGAGAACTCATCATACTCCTGTATGTTAAGCAACTTTATAATGCAGGAAGGGTGCTTAACAAAATGTTAAGTACCTTTCAGTATTGTTAAGCCGTAGTCTAATGCCAGAACATAGTAGCCAGTGACAATAATATAAGAATAGCAGTGAGAAGCTAAACACAGTTTTTAAAGTTGTTAGTTTTCTGTCATGCTTAAGGGAAAAAAGTGTGGCCGGGCAAAAGTAATAGTTTTCAAAGTTTTCATTCCTCACATGGACAGAACTTCTGTAAGATGTATGGCACTGGTAAGTGTTTTATGGCTTTGAAATACATAAACACTTTACTTTCCTCTGAACTTTTTTCTGTTAAAGGTGCTGCAGGGAACATATAAAATTCCATGTACTACAAAGAATTTTGTTCAGGACTGTCAGATTAACTCATAACGCGTTCTCAACATGTTATAATTCATCTCTTGAGTTTTGCTTTGCTCTTCTGTCAAGGTGAATTTCTCAGTATCCATGGTTTGAACTCATATGTTGGTTTTGATCAGAGGCCGCATCATAATTCACTATATTATATACATGTTAGTGGATGTAATTACAATGAATTCATATTCATCTTATAATTTATAAGGGAAGCTCCATTTTGTATTACATTTATGTCAACATTTGTATTAAATGGAATATTTTTCACCATGTTTAATTTATAGGTTCATAGGTTCATAGGTTTATACTAGGCTATCTGCCCTAAGGCATTTATAAGCCTAGCCCAAATTTTTGTGGCTTACGCCACCCCTTATATGAAAAAATACTGTGCCCATTAGTTTGTTGTGCCTCTGTCCAGCAGTGACACAGAGATGATTCCCGGGGTAAACCTACGATCTCCCATCCACAGGTCTAGATTTCTCTTGAACAGAGTCAGCGAGGTGCTCTGCCTCACATGGACCGGGATTTTATTCCACAGCATAGGGAGTCTCTGAGTGATAAATCTATCCCTCCAGCACGTTCTATTTATATCCGTGCTAAGGTTTAAGTCGCTTGCTCTAGTGGTTTTGGTGGATTTGGATTTTTTGAGGTGGAGCATGTCCATTAATTCCGGGTTGGACATGGCCTTGTATGTCAGGCACATGTCACCTCTGAGCAGACGGTATGCGACTGAATAGAGCTGGAGTTTCTTCAATCTGGCAGCATATGACAGATTTTGGAGTCCCTTTATCCTTTTGGTGAGGAACTTTTGGGGTCTCTCCATTTGCTGCAGATGTCGGGTGAGATACATCCCGAATGGGGCATTGTACTCGATCATTGGTCTGATAAGTGAAGAGTACAGGGGAACAATAACCTCACTAGATCTGGATGTGAATCCCTTCATGATCAGGTGGGCAATGTAGAAGGTCTTTCTAACCACTTTAGCAATGTGAGTGTCAAAAGAAAGGCCACTGTCAACCTGGGTCCCCAGGTCCCTGATAACCTCTTCTGTGCTTAGTGGATTGCCACCTATATGGTAGCTTGGGGTTACCTTGTTTTTCCCGAAGGGTATGACTATACATTTTTTGGCGTTTAACTTCAGGCCATGGCTCTGGCACCAGCTATCTGTTTCCGTGAGTCCCTTCTGAAGGATATCCGTGTCTGATGCACTTTCCACTATGGCCCAGTTTGCAGTCGTCTGCAAACTTTGTCAGCCAAAGTCCTCCTATGTTGGCCTGAACTTCTGAGAAGTAGATGCCAAACAATAGGGGGCCAAGGACCGAGCCCTGTGGGACACCACTTGTGACTGGCTTGGAGTCTGACACAGCGCCAGCAACTCTAACCCTGTGGGTTCTGTCCTTAAGCCAGTTTGCAACCCATCTTGTGACATATGGGTTTACATTTAAGCTGGTAAGTTTTTCTACAATACCCGAGTGGGGTATTGTGTCGAAAGCCTTTGCAAGGTCAAGGTAGGCTGTATGGACTGCCTTTCCCTCATCAATGGCCTTGGTGACTGTTTCGAAGAAGTCGACCAAGTTCAAAAGGCATGATCTTCCCTTGACAAAGCCAAACTGGGTCGGGTCCAATGTCTGCAAGTCCCCTATATCTTTGTTTATGAGCTCCATTATGATCCTCTCCATAGCTTTGCAGACTAGACTTGTTAAGCTTATGGTGCGGTAATTACCAGGGTCCGTAGAGGCGCCGCCTTTGTGGAGTGGGACAACAGTTGCCGTACGCCACTCCTTGGGCACGTATCCTGTGGTAAGGCTGAGATTAAACAGCTGCCTTATGTGCGGTTTAATTCCTCATTTAGCTCGTGTAGCACACAGCCGGGGACACCATCCGGTCCCATTGATGCTGTGTTTTTAGCTTTAGAGAGAGCAGCTTTCACCTGCGCATTTGAGATGTCCGGGAGGCTACACTCGGCTGGGATAGTTATCTCTCCTTTAGGGGAGAGGGGTGAAGTTTGCACTGAACCTGTCTGCCAGTATGTTGGCAATGTCTGTGGGTTCAGTGATTTTTGTATCATTTTGGACTAATTCTGAGCATATCTGGGAGTTACCACCCAGGTTCCTAACATAGCTGAAAAGACCCTATGATTGTCCTTTGAATCCATGGCAATTTTTCTCTCAAAATTGGCCTTAGTTGATTTTATGAGTGCTCGTATTTTTTACTAATAATGATCAGGGTGACTTCCCTTTTATGGATTTTGTTCTATCATGTAATAGCTTTCTCCTCTTATTGTAAAGTTTGTTAATGGCTGGGGTCCACCAGACTGGACGTTTGCCCTTTGTGGAAAGAGTCTTGGTTTTATTTGGGATTGCCTGATCCATGCAGTCCTGGAGGTGTTCATAGAAGGCATTTGTAAGGGCTTCCGCAGCTTGGGTTGTGGTTTCCACTGGCTCAGGGGCCTTGAAGGATACCACACCAGTCTTGAGTAGTGTGAAGTTTGCTTTAGAGAAGTTCTTCACTATGGTCTTTTTGTTTGGGGTGGGGCGGGATGTGGATTTCCAGTGAGATTAGTTTATGATCAGATCTCACCAATGAGGGATATACTTCCGTGTGGAGCATTTTGTCCCCATGTTTGTGACAATGAGATCTAGTATATTTTCTCCTCTCGTGGGAACAGTGACTAGCTGTTCCATGGCATTTGAATTTATGAACTCCAGGAACCATTGGGCTAGAAAGTTAGGGCTTGAGTAATGTTCCCAGTCTATATTCGGGTAGTTGAAGTCACCCAATATGATGGTGTTTGGAGATACATTTATACCCTCCAGTGTCTTCAGGAAGGCTGTGTGGGGTTCCTGAGTTTGAGAGGGTGGCCTGTAGCATGCTACAATTTGTAGAGCAGTTTTGCCTATGGTTAGTTGCACCTGGATGGTTTCTGAAGCTTCGTGCGTTGCCTCCAACCTGGAGGTGTGGGTATCCTTTATGAATATGGATACACCCCCTCCTTTTGTGGTGTGGTCCAGGTTTTGGGGCCGGAACGCATGATATGAGGTAAAACCTAATAGTGCCGGGGTGCTCTCAGGAGCCTTGAACCAGTTTTCAGTTACAGCACAGACATCGATGTTCTCCATACTGAGAAGGGCCTCGAGTGCGTGCATTTTGAGATTTAGACTTCTGGCATTGAGCAGCATTACCCTCAGTTTCTTCCCATTTTTGTTTTCTAGGGTGGTAGGTTTAGAATTTGAGCCTTGCCTAAAAAAGGCACTATGGGGTGGCAAGAGCCTTAGCCAATATCCGGAATCCCAGGGTGACAGGTGCAAGCTGTCCCTTGCGAAGCAGCGTGGCTTGTCAAGCATGTCATCCCAGGCAGACAGACACTGGATCCCCTTTGAATGACACCAGACATTAAGCCAATTGTTAAAGCTGATCATCTTGTCTCTATATTGTGGTATCATTCTTGGTGAAGGAAGGATACTGCTCAGGGTTAGGGTCATACCTGCCTGGGCTACATAATCAGAGAGCTCCTCTATGTCTCTTTTCATGTAGTCCAGGGAGGTACGTCTCAGGTCGTTCACACCAGCATGGACAATGACTGTGTCATATTTGTACTTGCCGTGGAGTGACCCGAGTGCTTGTGTTATGTGGCGGATTCTAGCGCCCGATAGACTCAAATTTTGCAGTTACCTATAAGCTAAACTATTCTGATTCAGCATTTTAGTCACATTAGAAGCTCTTCTAAATCCCAGAGTAAAAGAGACTGGAAAGACAGGACAGGATTTGTGTACTTTTGGAATAATTAAAGGTGTACACCAGACTGATTAAGCCATTTTACACTTGTCTGCATGCACTAAATGAGGTCTCCAGAACACTGGAAACATTGCCAAAGAATGCTAAAAATCGCATCTGGTGCTCTGAGAACAGGATCAGTTACACATGTCCATATCATGATTCCAAAATGGTGGTCGACTAGTGAACAGCTTATGCACAGAGCTCCTCACCTCAAGTACTTTTCTTAGGATTATACTTACTTCAAAAAGAGCTGCTTTACCTTCATATCTGCTGAACTTGCATTACCTTGGAAGTGGGAAAAACGCAAAACAGACCTTCATCTTCTCTGGCTCTTTCACAGTGTTTTTTTTTTCTTTTTTCTTCCCCAAGTGATCCAGGGAGGCCTACTGCTGCTTGTAATACCTCCAATCCCTCATGGCTAAGCAGATAAAAACAACAAATGACTCTATTACAATGGATACTCAAACAATAAAAGCTAAATCATCAGCAATTTTCTCACCTGAAAAAGAGGTTCTTTCAAAAAGGCAGAGAACAAATAAACAAAACACTGAATCTACCAAAAGTGACACAAGCAACAAAGAAGATTCCGGCTTTCACGTGGAAGAACTAAAACAGGCCCTTCAGCCCATCCACTCAGCTATACAAAGTTTCTCGGAACAACTTTCAACCATAGGAAAATCTATCAATCAAATTGTGGACAGGGTAGACACACTTGAACAAAAAGTACAATCTAATGAGTTCCAATTACAGTCCTTATCAGAAGAACTACGTACAAAACAGCCTCCTTATCAGATCTACAGACAAAACTTACAGATCTTGAAGCTAGGAGCAGACGTAATAATATATTAATAAGAGGTCTCCCTGAAAGCTATGATAGCCAAGGCCTGCTTACTATAACAAAGCAAATATTTGAATCACTTCTACACTCAGAAGATGGAAGAAACATTATAATTGAGAGAGCACACCGTGCGCTGCATAAAAGACAAGATGCTTCAGCTCCTCGCCAAATATACACAAGATTACTTAACTTCCAAACTGCTCAACAGATCTTATATGCAGCAAAAAAAAATAAAAACTTTATGTGGAACAAGCATAAACTAACCTTCTCACAAGATTTACCCATCTCCATTAAAGAGAACAGACAAAAACTAGCCCCGTTCTGCTCAGACCTCATCAAGAGAAACATCAGATTTCAAATGCGTTTTCCAAGTACACTGATCTTTTTTCAAAATGATATTAAATACACTGTAACATCCCAAAATGAAGCAAGAGAGACTTTCCAGAAAGTATTTAACAAGATTCCTGAACTTGCATAAGCTCACAAACTTCCAACACGAGCGTTTCTGCAGATGTACTCCTCCTAAATGTAATTTACTCACCGGAGGCTTCAGTGACACAGTCGCTTACTAATCCAGTGTTTATAAAGGTTGTTTAGCAGGTCCAGGACTGTTTAAATCACTTAAAACAGCATTTTTTCTGTTTTAAGGCAGATCCACATGTCAACAAGGAACGTATCTTCGTCGCGAGGTTTCTAGTGGGATTTCCTTTGCTGTGACTCTCTGTTACGCATGCTAGTGTTATCATTCCCCCATCAGTCGCGCTTGCAGCGCTGTATGTTAAAAAAAAAAAAAAAAAGTCCTGCATACTGTTTTTTGCATTCCCTATACATGGTTTTGGTCCAGAAACAGTTCCCACTGTTAGGGCTTCTGAGTTTTCAATGAGCAGAGTCCTCGATGGTCAGTTTAACACCCTTTGCCCCAGTATGTATAAAGCATGCAGTGTAAAGGCATAATCAAACGCACTAATAAACGCCAAACATTTCCAAGTCACATAGCAACATACTAGATGTCAGGAAGTGATTTTTTTGTCTGAATTGCAGCTGGATAGTACAAGTTAATTAACTAAGCGAATTTCTCAGTATAGCAATACTTGTTTATTTGTAATATTGTATGTTTGTATACTTACTACAAAAGACACATAGGTGGGAGATTTTGCATATATACCTATAGTGTCTTCCTGTTCTACTGAAATAGTTGTAGCTTACAGTTATATAATTATTTACACAGAACTGGGTATTAAAGAAAGACATGTGTTTAAAGTACTCGTGGGGACATGCTGGTTACAGAGTTAGATATTAGACGGTTATAATAAGTTAAAGATTCAACCAAATAGGTTAGGAGTAGTTATAATGGGGTTTCTAAGATCATTTAAATATTAATCAGAATTGCTTAAAACTAGCAAAAGGTAAACACAGATGAAGGGTGGAATACATTTACACAACAAGACTTTTAGTTTCTAAATAGTTTTGTTATCATTAGAATCTGTTCAGTGTAAACATATTTTCGTTCAATATGCTTCACAATTATTTATACTGTGCAGCTCCTTAACTAATTAGTCACAACCTCTATTATATTGTTATAATCTCTAGCAACACGCTCTTCTATAAGATAAGTTTAACAAGGCTTTAGTGGTGTGCCAATGTTACAGTATTCCGGTTGTGATTGCATCTCTATAAGAAGTGTTGATTCTAGTAACAAATATGTTATGTATGGTATTCATAGAGTTTCACTTTTTATATACATTGCGTTTAAATGTTCAGGCTTACAAATATGTGTTTATGTACTTTAGGTCATGGTTACTGTACATAATAGTTGGTGTATTATCTACACACGGAGGCTTTATGTGCACCGAAGTGAGATCTGGTTTGATAATCTTTTGGATGAGATTTTCTTTGTATATATGTATAGAATTGTTAAATTTTTTTTTGGTTTGTCTATATACTTCTTCACTTAAGGGGTTCGGGTGGGTAGGCACCGGGTTATGTCAGAAGAAGTATTATGCTGCTTTCTCCTCTACATTCAAATGTTTTGCTGTTACAGAGCAGAAGTGGTTCTCCATTTCCCATCTTCCCTATTGCAAACTTAAGGTAAACTCTTCTCAACACACAATTAATTTATTCATACATTATTTTAAATATACTAATTATATCATGTGCCTATACCTTGTTTGGTTTTAACATCCATGAGCTGGTCCATTGACTCTTGGAATATTAATGGCTTACAAAATACTGCCAAAAGTAAATTACTATTACACCTTGTTTTTAAATCTCAGGCTAGCGTATGTTTTCTACAGGAAACACACTTATCTAATGTTGAGTGGGAGAACGTAAAAAATAGAAAATGGATTAGGTCTATAATAAGTGCTGGAGATAGCACAAATTCGAAGGGTGTGGCCATCATAATTAAGAAACAATTCCAGGAAACTATCAATGAATATAAATCTGATACAAACGGCAGATGGTGTTACTTTACATCTACTCTCCCAGACTCCTCTAAGCCAATTATGTTCTTGAATCTTTATGGTCCGTGCTCGCAACAACAAACTTTTATTTTAGAAATTTATAATATACTGAACTCATTTCCAAATTACCTATTCATAGTAGGTGGGGACTGGAATGCGGTTATAGATCCCAGCCTAGATCGCACCAGCAAATCCTCCTCTTACAACTTCCAAGCCTCTATAGCATTAGAGGAGCTTATATCTGATTTTAATCTTATAAACACTATTACCTTTAGTAATATTTCGACCAAGGAAAATCTATATACTTTCTACTCCAACTGTCACAAATCTTGGTCACGTCTTGACTTCCTTTTAATCTCAGACCCCTTATCCAAATTTAAAAATACTTTTAATATTGAGCCCAGATGCTTCTCTGATCATGCCAAAATCTCTCTCATAATTAGGTTCACTACTCCTGATTTCACCTTTGCTAATTGGACCCTTAACAATAATTTACTAAATAATAAAGATATAATTAAAAAAATTAACAACATGTTACTGGATCTTGGTATTAATATCACAGAGTCCCAAATTCCTCCAGACATACATTGGGCGGCTTGCAAGGCTGAAATGAGGGGTTTTCTGATCAGCCAAGCTTCTTTTCTTAAAAAGCTCAACATTAAAAAAGAAAATACTCTATCCTTAAAACTCTCCTCTCTGGAAAAAAGTCAGAGATTATCCCCTGACTCACAAACTGTAGAACTGATCAATGCAACGCGCAAAGATTTATTTGAACTTCATTCACAGAATTATTCCTTACAGGAACAAAAATTTATTGCAACATATTCTGAATGGGCACAAATGCCCTCAAGAACCTTAGCAAGAATATTAAAAAATAATAATGGTGCTCCTAGAATATCTACCCTTCAATACCAAGGAAAATTTACAAATCAGATCCTGAAATAATACACTTGTTTTTCGAACTTTTTTCAGATATCTATAGTAGCCATAAATGTAATACTCTAAAGCCTCAGATGGAGTCTTTTCTTAATTCCATTAAATTCCTCTCTCTTAAAACTAATCAAATCTCCCTCTTATCTGCCCCGTTCGACATTCAAGAAGTCCAGGACATCATAAAAAATCTAAAAATAGGCAAAGCCCCGGGCCCTGACGGCTTTACTACTAACTTCTTCAAAGCTTTCTGCCCAAAAATCTCCCCCATACTACTGAAAGTCTTTAACTATATTATTAAAGAGGGTATTACTGATATACATTGGAATAATTCGAAAACTATTTTACTATTAAAAAATAAACAAGACAAAGCAGATCCACACAATTACAGACCAATCTCGTTAATAAATGTTGACATTAAGATTTTTGCTGCTATATTAGCAAATAGATTAAAAAAGATTCTTCCGTCCTTAATTTCCCCTGACCAAGCTGGTTTTATGAGTAATAGGCACACGTGGGACAATACGTTAACCTTGGATTCCCTAATACAATTTACCAAAAAAGGAAGAAACCCAATATACGCCTTAACTTTAGATGCCTCCAAGGCTTTCGACAGAGTTAACTGGGAATTTCTGTTTGCTACCTTGTCCCATTTCAATGTACCTAAATCCTTTTCGGATATGATTAGAATACTTTATACAAATTCTCAAACCTACCTTTACATAAATAAACAGAGATCCGAGCCAATTTTGATCACTAATGGAACAAGGCAGGGGTGCCCACTTTCACCCTTCCTTTTTAACATTTTTATCGAGCCTTTCTTTCTTTATATCACCCAGAATACCTATCACAATATACCTAAAATCCTAAATACACAGGTTGCACTATCAGCTTTTGCTGATGATCTCAATTTATATTTTCAGTCACCCAATTCAGACTTACCCAAAATTCTGGATGCCATAAGGAACTTCTCTATCGCATCAGATTACCAAATTAACAACAAAAAATCTCATATATTCCCAATAAACCCCAATTCCCATAAATCTTTTTATTTCCTTGAGTCCTCTTTCCGAATAACATATAGCCTTAAATATTTAGGTATCCATTTTGTACATAATCAAGCCTCTATGCTTCAAAATAATTTACTTAAAACATGGTCTATTATACAGCAAGATTTACAAAGATGGAAACTTATGAATTTAGCTTTCCTGTCCAAAGCAGCAATTGTGAAAATGAATATCCTACCTAGACTTCTATTTCAACTCAATGTTTTGGATGTGTTAGTTTATAATAAGTTTTTCTCCAAAATAAACAAAGAACTAGCTGTATTCATTTGGTTCCCTAAATCAGTTAGGATCGCTTACCCCAAATTAACTTACCCTAAGGAAAAAGGGGGGCTAAGGCTTCCAAACTTCCAACTGTACTACAAGATTATCTGCTCAATTAGGGTTTGGTCTATCTCAAATTTTAGCATCAAAACGCAAACGCACTCTCCAGCCTGGGTTAGAATTTGGTATCAACATATTATAACTAACAAAATTAACCCCCAGGCTATTCCTTTTCTATCCACTATTTCTATAAACAACTGTAATCTAGCTCAATCTCTGAAACATAAAATCAGGCTTTTCCAAAACCTTATTAAAGATATCAAACTGGAAAAGGTTCTACCTCTTCTCCAACCTTTGCATCAGAATCCAAACCTTAAAATTAATAATGTAATGATTGACCTTACTAAATTCCCTCTTATCAAGGATCTCAATGTATGGGACATTCTGAAATATAGGTCTAAAACTATGCCCGAGTTACGGTTAATCTTAGGAACTAATAAGAAATACACAGTTATTCTTCGACAACTAAGAGAAATTATACTGGCACAACCTTTCAACCTTTCTCCCAATCCTCAGGAAATAAACAAACTAGTTGAAGTTATTTCTGCAATCTCGAGCACTAAAAAAAAATATCATCCTCTTACAAGCTATTGATTAACATGATTTACGATTCAAATTGTCTCTTCTCCAATTACTGGAATACCGTTGGACCTACCATTACAGAGGATCAAAAACTCTCAGCTATAAAATCTACTTTAGAGCTCTCCCTTTTCAAGAAGCTCCTATATACATAACTGATGCTAAGCAACAACGCTTATACTCCTGTAATTCTTAATAAATTTAACACCAACTCATCTTCCTCCTGCACCTGTTGTTCTTATCCGAGAGCGGACTTGCTACACATTATGTGGTATTGTAAGCATTCTTACAAACTCTGGTGTTCTCTGAAAGTTCGCCTGGAAAAAATGGGTTATTACACTTCCACTCTCTCGTGGGAAACAGCCATTCTCCACATTCCTACATCCAAAGTATCTAAAGTGCAACTCCACATTTTAATTATTCTCTGTTCACTTTTTAAGCTATACATCACTAACAATTGGTTGGATCGCACCAAACTTAGTTGGGGAAAATTCAAAGAAATGGCTCACAAACACATTTCAGCTCATAAATTCATTATAAAGGGTCCAAAAAAAAGAGCTTATTTTAGTAAATTATGGAAGAAACTTTTAGATTTAGTTCTTAGTGAATAACCCCCCATTAGTACATTTAGTGCAACATATATTCTTATCCATGTTAACTTATGGAGAACCACTGTTAATTCTATTAATATTATTTCCTTTTTTTTTGTTTTTACTACTTCATGCATTATTATTGTAGTGGAAGTGCAGCACATTATGTTGTAAATAGTGTATATAATAGTTTGTTTGGTTACACCGCTGACAATGCTTTCCTTATGTTTTATCCTCTCTCTCACTTATATCAATGTTAAATTGTTTGGGTACTTATTATATTCTGCAACTATTCAACGCTTCATTTTAATGTTCATTACTACAATGTTTTTCATTCTTGCTGTATGCATTGTTTCATATTATGGAAAATAAAAGAATTATTGAAAAAAAAAAAAAACAAATGTCCATATCATGTCCGGTGTACCTCTTTAATTACTTTAGAATCTGAATTAGTGCAGTGCATGACCTTTTGGAATCCTGCATACTGTAAAATATCTTTATGTGCAAAAATTTTGAAGGACTTCAAGGACTTGTTTACATAGTTTGGCTTTGTAGAAGTGGGAATATTCAAACCAGTCTAATTGTTTTGTTTTCTTACAGATTTATACAATTTGTTCCATTTTTCGGAATAATTTGCATTTAACCAACTGTCAATTTAACAGTAGAAGATAAACACTAAAATTATTTAATTAGTCATATTGGTTTATCAAGTATTAGCTTAGGCACTGAAAAGGCACTTTAAGTTGTATATATACTCAGAATTTTAGAAACGTTTGGCTTTTCAGCCCTTTATATAAATTTAATAAAACCATATAGTAATTCTTTATCGTGTGTTAAAATAGGAACATATGCCTTACAATCATTAAAAGTAACTAAAGAAACCAATTAATTGTTTCCCCTTTCACCTCATTTATATGATTTCTGCTTTTCAGCAAGAAAATTTGCAGATGGAGCATATAGTAATATTTTTGACTCTAAAAACGACTATCATTTATTAGGACAGGTAAGTACATAAATTAAATTAATAATACCATAGCTACTGAAAGTAAAGGTGGAGAAGGTAAAATCCAAAATAATGTCAGATTGTAAAGATGCTGAAGTTAAAAACAACAAAAACAAGAGCAGTTTTATTTCCCCATGGGAACCAAAACAATCCAGAAAAGGTTAAAAAATGTAAGGATAGGATTTTAGCAAAGTAAACAAATTAAGATTATATGACAACTGTGAAAACAGTGTTTGGAAAGATGTGCACTACAGATCATATAAAAAAAATATTTTCACAACAAACTGTTACATTTTTCCTTTAAAGAATTAGATAATGCACCTAATTTCTTGCATAGCAACCAAAATGTCATAAAATGGCTGTGATGTCATTTACTCTTGGTATTGGTGTTTGTGATGTCACTTACTCAGTATTGTGGTGTGAGCTACTCTAGGTATCTGTATTTGTGATGTTAGTTACTCAGTATTGTAATTTCAGCTGCACTAGGTATCAGTATTTGTGATGTCACTTATTCAAGGCTGAATATAAACTCACAGCTGTAGTTTGCATATTCAGAAATAATTCAAGAGAGTAAAAGAATTTCAGATGCTTCGATTTTATAGAGGTATGTTAGTCATGTGTAGGAGGAGCAGCTACAATAGGTAAGCACTGACTTCAATATTAAAATCAGAGTAATTTGCTGGTGAGAACAGTCCTTCCTGGGAGACCCTGGAGAATGGTCGTAGTAAAGTCGGATCTAAACTTAGAGAAGGAATCAAGTTTGTAGGGCTTTATTGGTGTTTAAATGATAACTGCTGCAGTAGCCACACACTCCCTCCACCCCCCTTGTTTCTTGGTGTTTTGTTTATGCCAGGGTGTGGGCATTTATATTTTGTTGTTCCTACAGTTGTTCTTTCAGGGCTCGGCCACCCTCTCTTTGCTGGTATACAAACCCTGAAGAACATGTCACCCAAACCTTCCAATTTAATCAGCTCAGCACGAGCTGATTGATGGTTTGGGTGTGTGGATGGTGCCTTGAAGCTTTGGAAGCTGGCCGACTGTTATATCTTTGGCAGGATGATCCCCATATAGCTAAGGGTACTGCAGCAGTGATCAGTAGGATGTGCATCCAACGTTATTAGTTCTGATACTTGATTTATGGTTGAGTTCAGATACACATCTCTTAGTCTTTATCTTTCAGGAGTAGCAGATGAGTTTGTTACTTTAAAATTCAAAGGTTTTCTGTTTAGATGTGGGTTAGGTGCTGGATTGTAAGGAATATTTTATGCTGCAAGGAAGTATGAGGGAAAACAAGTGCAGTGCATTGAAGGAAGGGATGCTGGGAATGTACTGATGCTACATTCTGTAAATGTACTTGTTTAACACAGTTCTGAATAAAGAGACAGCTAGATTCAGTAAAGCCTACATGGTCCATAAACACTGTGTGTGTGCATCACAAGCTATAAAGCAACTGTGTAGACTCAATATAAGTAGACTCAGTATAAGTAGACTAAGTATAGGTTTTCCCTGCAAATTCTGAAACCTATTGGAATACAGCCAGAGAAAGTACTGCAAATGAAAACACTGTTAGGGGGTGCAGTTGCTGTTTTACGTATGTAGGTGCTACAGGTAAAAGTCTATGCTGCTGCAAATAGACCCTGGCCAAGAAGGAAAAGGGTATTTAGACCCCTGTCAACTTATTTATCATTTTATTTATTTAAGGGCAATATTTTAGAAAATGTACCTATTTTTGGGTCTTTGTCTCCTCATTATTTATGGCTTTGACTAGATTTCTTGCCCTAAGAGGTTGAGAGGTATGTTTGAGTTTCATACTTGAAATCCTTCAGAACATATATCGTAACACAAACCTCTGGTTATTCTAGCACAATTTGTACAGGGCAAATATGCCCATATTTCTCGGTCAGTGTCCCCACATTATGTTGGCCTTTGTCCAGATGTCTTGCACTAAGAGATTGAGAGCTATCTATGAAGCCCTGGTGATCATTGTGGCATTCAGTGCAAAACTATAGACTGTCAGTGCTCTGATTTCAACAGATGTGTTATCTATCTTCACTTACATGGTTTCCTGGCCAGCAACACTGTTACCAGCCACAAAACCTCACTTAAACATGGTATGCGGTGAATATGCATTGTATGCCTCTGCTCACTGTGAACCACCATGCACACATGTGAACTTCATGTAGTCTTTGCCTACACAGAGTTTATAGAACCCTGGGGAGGATCATTTTCACCCAGAAAAATCATACTTCTCCAGAAAGGAAAGATGAAAGCTAGCATTTATACAAGTGGCTTATTGAGCTTTGTGGCAATGCAGTTCTATTAAAGAAGGGGGCTTTAACTTGTCAGTGACATTGTTGAAATCACTTTCATGTGCACAAGTACTCATGATTTTTCTTTATTTTATACTGTAGCATGCTCAGCACAAAAGAGAACACATGTCCAACCCATGTGAGGATCATGGTGCTGTCAGCCCAGAACCTTCTGCCAAAGTCCAAGAAGTGCAACAGTAGCAACCCTTATGCATTGATAAAAGTGGGTGACCAAAGGTTCGTCACCTCAGTAATTTGTGGTACTCTGAATCCAATGTGGAATGAAGGGTGTCTGGTCCGCCTGCAAGCCAAATGGGATGACTTAAAATTTACTATCCGTGTTAAGCACCATACTTCATGGGGCAGACACAGACTGATCGGGGAAGTCACAAAACGCATCGCTGCATTCTATAAAGGTGACAATAAGCAACATGAATAGTAAGTACAAATCTGTTTAACAAAAGTAGAGTAATCAAGCAGTGGGAGAGACAAGCATAACAGATGAAACTAAGAAAGACTTCTAAGGGTTCTTAACTGCCACAACACATCCGGAGACAAATAGACACAAAGTACATAAATCAAAGGGTTTAATATCAACTGTTGATAATAAAACCTATTCATTTATCTACGTTGTGTCTGTCTGTCCTTGAACAGTTGTGTCTGTCTGTCCTTGAACAGTTGTGTCTGTCCTTGAACAGTAGTGTCTGTCTGTCCTTGAACAGTAGTGTAATGTTGTAAGGGATTTATAATTCAGGCTGCTTGCATATTTTTAAGTAACAGTATCTGTACAAGGCATCTTCTTCATGTTGGGGGTATATAAATGTTAATGGACCAGTGCTTGTTTTCTGGATAGGAACTTGCTTAATGGTCTTGGTAACACTTTTATGAACTGTAGGGTGATTGTATTACTTTTTTCTGCTTACTGAAATGATCCACATGAACGGGGCCTCATATGATAACTGAACCATGCCACTCACCGAGTAAATGTGTGGTATATACTACAGGTATCTGCTGAAGCTAATGTTAGTGGGATAGGTATCTTGTGGGTTTATCTGAGCTGATATGTAACAATCCAACCTCAGAATAGGAAAAGAGGAAGTTATATGAAAGAAATGGAGGAGGAAGCTGTAGTGGAGGCTCTGAATGTTGAGCTGAAGACACTGGTCTCTTTTGCACACTTGTTGCCCACTCAAACGTAGAAGTTTGGTTAACACACCTCCTGTCATTCTTCATTAATGGATGGCTGGTCAGCATGTTATTACATCACTGGTTCTATCATTCTTCACTAATGGATGGCTGGTCAGCATGTTATTACATCACTGGTTCTGTCATTCTTCACTAATGGATGGCTGGTCAGCATGTTATTACATCACTGGTTCTGTCATTCTTCACTAATGGATGGCTGGTCAGCATGTTATTACATCACTGGTTCTGTCATTCTTCACTGATGGATGGCTGGTCAGCATGTTATTACATCACTGGTTGATCACTCACTAATTGGTGTCAGCTGTAATGCCAACACAACTTAAAATAATCGCCAATCTATTGCAGGATCAACTGGGCAAAGAACTATTTACATCATAATTTAATAGGTGTTGATGATACTTTTTAGTAAATAAGGAAAATTTTATTCTCTTTTATTTTCTTACTCACAAGCTGTGCACTTCTTTAGTTGTACCTTCCTTAACATCTTAAGCACTCATACTCCACTAAGATACACTGGAGTTAAACCTCAAAACTCCCCATGGCCTCAAAAAACTACCCAGGAATTAATGAAAATCAAAGACAAAGCCTAGGATCACTGGCACCTAATTAAATCCCCCTCTGCTAGGCAATCATTCCTTGAATTATACAATAAGGATAAACTACAAATAAAAACAGATAAAGCCCATTGCTATCTAATGCCCTTAAACTCCTCACACAACAGCCCTAAGCAGTTCTGGTCCTCTATAAACTCAGCACTCCACCCAGGTAAAGCAGGCACCCCCCTCTCCTTCCCTCCTCTCTAGCTCCTCCAGTATTGCTGACTCCTTCAATAAACATTTCACTGAAACCATTCTATCCCTAGCCAAACAACTTCAACCCTCTTCCACCTGCCTCACTTCCAACCCTGATTCTCTACCCCCCCCTCCTTTTCATTTTCCTCTCTACCTACCTTTTATATAAAAAAACTTCTAACAAAACACAAGCCCACAAAACCCACTGCTGACAACCTTCCCTCAGAATACCTAAAAATTTCAGCAGGCACCTTAGCCTATCATATCTCCATACTAATTAACCGCTCTATATCAGAAAGTTATGTACCCTTTCTGTGGAAACTCTCACACATTATTTCCCTTCACAAAGGAGGCTCCTCCACTGATCTTTCCAATTACTGCCCTATTGCCATCCTCTCTCCACTCTCCAAGATCCTGGAGAAATCCATTAACTCTCAGGTACTTCACTACCTCCTAGCAAGCAATCTTCTCTCCAAAACCCAACATGGCGTCAGGCCATATCACAATGCAACTATAGCCTTGATCTCTTTCACCAACACTATCCTCCATCATAAAACAGATTATTCTCCTTTGCTATATTTCTTGATCTGTCTAAGGCATTTGACATGGTATCACACAAAATGCTACTCTCCATTCTCAATAATCGCTCCTTCTCCCATTCTGCCACCAACTGGTTCCTAAGCTAGCTGACTGGCCTGCAACAATCTGTCATCTGGAAAGATTCCCCATCGTCTCGTCTTCCCATTTCTCTGGGAGTCCACCAAGGATCCTTCCTTGGTCCTCTACTATTTTCGCTGTTCACCAACAATCTATTTACCTCCACTAAGCATGCTTCCATCATGCAATATGCAGATGACTCTACCCTCCTCTGCAGTGCCCCCCCTCTTCCTGAACATCTATATATCACTCAAGAATCATTTACATCTGCAGAAAGCTGGTTATCCAGTGCCCATCTTCTTCTTAATCCTAACAAGACCAAACTCCTTATCTTCCAACCCTCCAAATCCAATCAAACTATCACCCACTTCAACATCCTTGACAAAGAGAATTCCATCATT
This sequence comes from Protopterus annectens, assembly GCF_019279795.1. Classification (NCBI taxonomy): domain Eukaryota; kingdom Metazoa; phylum Chordata; order Ceratodontiformes; family Protopteridae; genus Protopterus; species Protopterus annectens. Next base: position 31,601,994 of record NC_056749.1, read on the forward strand.
TCCCCTTCAGAGCATGCCAAACTTCTTGATGTGGAGCTTGACAACAAACTTAAATTTGATGTCCATATACCTCTCATAAAAAAGTACACAAAAAACTTGGTGCACTTCATAGAAATAAACTATATCTACCCAAGGCGGCTAAAACCTCTGTTGCCTATTCTCAACTCATATCCACCTTGCTCTACACATCACCAGTATTTACTAACCTTAGACAGTCCGACTAAAACAGGCTTGAAACCTGCTTTAATAAGATAACAAAGTTTGCAACAAGTGCATCCTACCATAGCCATCACTGCCACTCATTAAGGGAACTTGACTGGCTTGAACTTCCAAAACTTCTTCACCTAAACCAACTTCCTTTTGGTCACAGACTATTAAATCATCCTCATAAAATCCCATCACTTCAGAACTTACTACAAACATACTGCTCCTCCAGATCCCTGCAATCCAACAGTAAAAATCTTCTTCTAGTCACCAAACCCAACAATTCCTCAGGTGAAGCATTATTCTCTTATGCCATACACAAACTTTGGAATAACCTTCCCCACTCTATAACCTCCTTACCATCTATCAATCAGTTTAAGACTGCAGACATGTCTTATCTAAAATTACGCTGGTTCTGCCCATGCCCCTTTTATGACTAAAATACTCAATCACCAAATAATTTTAAACTCTTACCTATATACTACAGTGCATTTTAGATCTAAGTTCTGACTCTACAATGTTAATACAATAAGTTCTATTTCTCTAACCCATCAAACTCTACATAATCTATTCCTGTTTTATTGTATGTTTTTATTAATCTATTATTTTTGTATCATATGTCTTAATTGTATATTATTGCTTGTATATTTTTTATTGCTCTGTAATTTACTGTTTGTCATCATCACTACTGTAACACTATTTGTATACTTGAAGCTTTTCTCCCCGGGCCTCCGCTGAAAAGGGACCTGTGTCCAGTCAGAATTTCCTGGTAAACAAATGTAAATAAATAAATAAGCTACAAGATTTACTTAACCAACAGCTTATTTCCCCACCTCATAATAACTAATTTATTTTGGAAATCTGTCATGAATGTTACCTTATTGTTTCTTGACTAAGACTGTTATTGTCATCCACCACTTTTTCTGTAAAAAATATGTATTTATTTAGTGTGTATTCACTTTTTCTCATGTTTCTTTTCATATACATGTTAAAGCATGTATGGCATGCTGTACATTCTGTAAAGTACTATGTACCAGACTTGCTGTTGACCTTCTTGGCAGATGGGTCCAAACACCAGAAAACAAAATCTTCTAAGAACAAACTGGATACTTGTAGATACTTGTAAGAAATCCATTTAATAAAACATTCACCACATAAAACACTGGAGTTAAGTGCTTTCTTTCCCTGGAGAACTTCTTCAGAACTCCAAAATGTATAAAACACCCAAATTAAATACAACTACACTTATGTCAATTAACCAATAAAATTCATTATGAATTCAAGTGCTTTAACTTTAAAATTGAACTGACAGAAATTGTCTCATTAAGGCCAGGGAATTGAGTTGCATTTAGTTTGAGCTGCCATTTTAGCACACTGAATTCTAAATGCTCGTCCACTACCCATCCCTGAACATCTTTCACAGTTTTATTGATCACCGAAAAACAAAAATTGTGACCATTATTTAATTTCAAATGTTTAAAAAGGGCATTAGTATCCTTCTTAATGTCTTGCAGATGTTCGTATATATGGGGCAGGATTCACGATGGCTTGCACGGAGTCTAAGAGTCGTGTAAGACTCCATGCAGCCATCGTAATCCAGGAACAGCCCGAAATACCATGTAAGAGACCAGCTAAAACGTCTCTTACACGGGCAGGGCGTGGATATGCTAATGACCTCACTTGCAGCCGAAAGGCATGCAAATGAGGTAGATTAGCGATCCATGAAGCTGAAACCAGCCCATGTAAGAGTCGTGTTAGGTGCAGAAATGTACTCAGTTGACAACTCAGTACGTTACTGCAAATAACACAATGGAGCCATGACAGCTCCAAATAAAGTGTGCATATGTGCATATGTATCAGGCAGCATGCCAATGGCCAAATATGTGGCCATTGGCACGGTAACCCGATGCAAACATGAAATAAAATATTTTTTTTTTCGGCGATTGGCGAGGTTTAAATGCAGTGCAGCCCTGCGCAAATGGGCTGCGCTATATAAAACATAAATATAAAGGTTTATGCAATGCATGGATTTGCAATGCAGGGACTAGTAGACTGAAAACAACATGGCCACCGTTTAGTGGTTGCTAAGGGGGAAAGCTGAGTGTAAGACACGTAACTAAGCATTAGCAGGCAATCCTATGTAAATGAGTGGTAGGATAGTGAATCACACTGTCACATAGCAAATGAGCACATTGCGTGTAGTATAAGAGTTAGATAAGGGGGAGTAACAGAGTAGGAGATAGACGACATCACAGGGGGGAATGTCAGAAAGAAATCAAGCTCATTGGAGCAAAGTGGTATGTGAAAGATGTCAGTCACACAGCATAGAAAGAGGAGTGTCAACAGATAAGCATGGGAAAGTCAAGAAATGGAAGATGTACACTGTGGCCAACACCAAAGTTTCTTGCTGTGCGTGCATGAGTGCGTGTGCGTGCATGCTCGCGTGTGCGTGCTGGGAGGCGTGAGTAAGACAGAGTGCGTGCATGTAAGGCAGAGTAAGCATGTAGGTGCCTGTTTAAAGATCTGTAAACCTGTTTGCGCTGGTGTGCGCGTGTTTTAACCCAAATAAGCTGATTCTAGTCCGTGTAAGCATGTGTGTGCACGTGGTAGCCACTGTGAACGTGTTTCCGCTGGTATGCTCACTGCTCCCCCCTGAGGAAACAGAGAGGAAAAAGGAAGCAGAAGAAATAGTAGGAAGCTAGCAGGGAATACTGGTAGAGCTAGCAGGTGAAAACAATTAGAAGCAGGCAATTACACAGGCAGAATACTAGCCCAGTCCAGCACTTAAAACACTGCAAACAGCATTGCAGTATGTTTCTCTCAAGAGACACTGCAAGACAGGAGCAAGCTATTAGAAGTGAAAACTGAAAAAGCTGCACTCAGACCAAACATGCTAGGAGCTGCCATAGCTTTTATAAGGAGACATAGGAGACTTGCTCAGGGTGGTGACAATGCAAATGCTGCCAGACAACCCACAGTGAGGAGACGGAGAAGAGTGTACAGGCCCAGGGTCACCTACCAGAGGTTACATGAGCTGGAGATAGTGGAGCGCTATAGAGTGGACAGAGACCTCCTGAAGCAAATTGTTGAGCTGTGCAGGCCATGCCTCACACACAGAACCAACAGAGGGGAATCCATCCCAGTGGAAACCAAGGTATGTGTTGACCTAAGAATAGTAGCAACAGGTACCTTCCAGAGACCAACTGGTGATATGATGGGGATATCACAGGCATCAGCCTCCAGGGTTCTGCACCAGTTCCTGGATGCCATGTCAGCACATGTCGGTGAGCATGTATATTTATCCAATTCCCGTGAGGTATTGGCCAGCAATATGCGTCTCTTCCATCAAATAGCGGAATACCCTGAGGTAGTGGGTGCAATAGACTGCACGCACATATGCATCAAAGCACCAGCCGGTGAGCGGGGTAGGGCCTACATTAACCGCAAGGGCTTCCCCTCCATCAACTGCCAGGTCGTGTGTGATGCCCAGGGCATAATAATGAATGTGTGTGCTGGCTGCCCTGGGAGCTACCATGATTCCCATATCTGGCATTTGATGCAGCTGTACCACACACTTGCCAGTGGGGACATCCCACATGGCCACCTAGTGGGGGATTCTGGATATGCACTGGAGCCGTGGCTGATAACACCCATCAGAAACGCACACACACCTGAACAAGAATGCCATAATGAGGCACACGCACAAACACGAAATGTAATAGAGCATGTGTTTGGGCTGCTCAAGTCACGGTTCTGGTGCCTGGACACATCTGGTGGAGCCTTGAAGTACTCATCAACTACATGTACCCAAATTGTCATGGTATGTGCTATGCTACATAATATGATTCTGTGAAAACAGCTGCAGCAGGACCAGCATAGGGCTGGGACAAACAGCCCCCCACCATTGCCAAGGCCATAACAGGCAGAGCGCGACTCGGAGGAGGAACAACCTGAGCCTGCCCCAGTAGGCAGAAAGAGGCGTGCCCAGATAGCTCTGGCCTTGGCAAAGAGGCAACGAATAGCACATACACTGGCTCAGTAGGAACCCTGGGAATGATACCCCTCTCTGACTCACTCATATAGTAACAGGGACACCTAACATGACACAACCTGCTCTCAAACATGTACAGGGAGTGTAATATGTGCATCCGACAGAGGCAGCCCTGCAGCACCACCTGAGGCATGATTCTCATGTGTTAAGCAATGTAACACCATCTAGTATATGCAAACATGAAGTCCCTGCCTAACATCTCATCCTCACCAAGCATGATGCCACACTATGAAGACAACAAGATCAAGTACAATAATTGGCTGAAGTATTGCTGTTAGCAAGGGGGAACAAATGGCTGACAGCCTGGGATGACATGCTGAGCAAGACATGATGCCCCACCTGCTAGGGATGGCATGCACACAGCACACCTGGCTGTGTGGATACTGGCAAAGGCTGTTGTCACCCCCAATGTGCCTTGAATAGGTAAGGCTGGAAACACAAACCCACCACCATAGGTAGCACAAGGGATAACAACCTGGACGTAATGCTACCCAACGCCAGAAGTCTAACCTGCAAGGTGCATGCAGACCAAACCCACCACAGCATGGAGAATGGTAATATCTGTTCTGTAACAGAAACCTGGGTCAGGGCCCAGAAGAGCACCCGAATACTACCAGGTTATGCCTCATACCATGCTCTACAGCTCCAAAACATGGAACACACTACAATAGGAGTGTGGCTATCAGTAATTGTCAAGGATAACCACACCCCCAAGTTGGTACCAAAGCAAGAAGCAGCATGGACTATCCACGGGAAAGTAACAGTGGCTCAAACTGCGTCCCTGTTTGCAGCCTGCTACAGACCACACTCACAAACCCAGGAACCCCAGCCAGCCTTCCTGAAGACACTGCAGAGTATAAATGTCTCAACAAATACCAAACAAGGCACACAAAGTGTGACATAGGTGGCAATCCATTATGTATGGAAGAAGTAATCAGGGACCTAGGGACACAAGTGGACAGTAACCCGTCATGTGACACTCACATTGCCAAGGTGGCCAGGAAGACCTGCTATATTGCCCACCTTAATATGAAAGGATGCACATGTAGATCAAGAGAGGTCACTGTGCCCCTATACTCTTCCCTTATCAGGCCCATACATGACAACAATGCCCCAGTTTGGATGTACCTTACCTTACACCTGCAGCAGTTAGAAAGACCCCAAATGTACCTCACCAAGAGGATAAAGGGTCCAAACATTCATCATCTGCTGCCTGGCTGAAGAAACCACAGCCCAATTCACAAGCATACTGCCCAGTCAGAGGCGATGTATGCCTGATGTACAAGGCCATGTCCAATCCAGAATGAATGGACATGCTCCACTGCAGAAACCCCAAATCCAGCAGAGACACCACAGTGAGATATCTGAACCTCCACACATAGATAAATAGGATGTGCTGGAGGGACAGATCCATAACCCAGAGGCTCCTTACACTCTGGAACAGAATCCCAGTCCATGATAGGCTGAGCTCCATACTCATACTCAACAAGAGAAATCTGGTGAAGTGCATGGGACATAGTAGGTGTACACTGGGGGCCATCCCTGTGTCACATCTAGTAAAGTAAACCCTAAATGGGCATAATATGCACATTGCAAGGGGTGTCGAATCTCACACACAGTCTGTCCATGCTCAAACATGGCCAGGGCAGATAGCCTGGTATGACCTATGAACCTATGACGATACAAATTGTGCAGGACACAAAGGATTATCACACAGCTGTCCTAACTGATGGTAGGAACTATGGTGATAATCCACAGATATGCTCTGCAGTACTCAAATATCACAAACAATACACCAAACCCACACACATTGCCAACATTCAACCTAACAGATTCTTTGCAAACTCACCACCAGCACCATACTGCCAAATATCTATCCCAGCAGAGTGCTGGCCCCCTGACATTGCAGATGCTGAGGTAACAGCTAGCATCTACAAAGCACACTACACAGCATCAATGGTACCAGATGGTGTCCTGGGTTGTGTCCAACAAGTACTGTAAGAAGAATGGAACACCAAATAGCACTACTGCGCACTATCAGTCTTACCACAGGATATGTACCCAAAGAGCAGTGTACAGCAACAGTGGTACCTCACCACAAAGGTGGTGCCTGAATGGATACTGCAAACTATCACCCCTCAACCCTGTCTATCTAGGTTGGCAAAGTAATGGAGAGGATGATCATGGATCCCAGGTATAACGAGATTGGGTACCTACAGACATTGGACCCTACCCAGTGTGGCTTTCATAGGGCAGATCCTGCCCCTTAAACATGTCTGACTTGTGAAACGTGCACCAAGGCCATTGATGTGGGGAATGTGGTTTACACAGCCTATCTGGACCTTGCTAAACCCTTCCATACAGTACCCCAGTTGGTCAGTACAGATAAGCTCACCAGCCTAACTATAAACCCCTATCCAAGTAGATGGGTTGCAAACCAGCTCAAGGACAGAACTGACCTGGTCTGACATGCTGCAGCCATGTCAGACTGCAAACCAGGTACAACTGGCATCCCACAAGGCATGGTCCTGGGACCTTTCTTGTATGCTATATGTCACATAGGTACAGGCCAACATGGAAGGACTCTGTCTGAACAGGTTTGCAGAAGACTACAAACTGCCCACCATATCGGACCCTCCAGCTGACACAAGCATCCTACAAAAGGCACACATAGAAACAGACAAGTGGTGCCACAGCCATGTCAACAAGCTAAATGCAGTATAGTGTATAGTCATCCCCTGTGGAAACACAGTACATGGCCAGAAATTACCACATAGGTGTTAACCCAGTAAGTACATCAGGAGCAATAAGAGACCTGGGCACACAAGGTGATAGATATCCTGCATGTGACAACCATGTATCTGTAGTGGTTACAGAAACATACCATATACCCACCTAATCATGAAGGTTAGCACAGCTAGGTCAGGGTAGGTCAATGTGCCTCTCCAGTCATCCATCAGCAGCCTCACAGTTGTGTACATTGGCCCTTGAGGGATGTCCCTTAGCAGACACTTGCATCAACTGGAAAGACCCCACAAATACCCCACCATGAGGATCGCAGAGCTGTAACAGATGCCATGTGTCACCTGATTAAACAAACTGCAGCTCCACACAGTGCCATACCGCCTGGCTGGAGGTGATCTGTGCCTGATGTATAAAGCCATGATCACGCTGGTATCAATGGACATTTGGCACCATGTAAAATCTATATGCTGATGACCTATGCAGATGACAGGCCTGAACCCCAGCACAGACATAAACAGGACATGCTGTACCAATTGGTCCTTAACCCAGAAGCTCACTCCACTCATGACTAAACTCCCAGTACAGGTTATCTAGGGAGTCCCTCATTGACTGTCATCCAGAGGAATCATGATGACTGGATGGGAGATGGTAGGTGTACCCTGGATATCACCTGTATGTCACGGGTAGACAGAGGCACAGCACACTAACCTTGACATATGTCATGGCAAACACCAGTAAATGTGTGTTGAAGGACAAACACTCTCTGACTAGCATTACAAATGGCCTAGGGCACATGGTCATTGTTTGTCACTGTCCACACAAGTTGTGGAATACATTAACAATGTCGGACAATCATGTACTATGCTGTCCATATCTGAGCAAAATGCAACATGGTCATATCTGCACAACTGGCCCTCAACCAGTCTGGTATGCTCACTATAAATATTACAAGCAGTGATAGGACTGAAACCAATGATACTGTCCACCACAGTGAAAGTACTGAACCAGTACACTATACGACAATGCACTGTTTGGTCAGTAGGAAAGGATGTTGACAACTGCATGCAAACTATCCCATGGCAACCCTGCAGGCACAGCATAATGCCTGCTAGGTTCAGACACAAAGCAGTTGGGCAGTAAGAACACAACCTGACGTCCAACACTCAACTGTACATGTGAAATATAGATGACGTCCACACACAAACACAAATGTGGTGGACCACAGATCCCAACATAAGGAAAGTTCTCACTGGGCATGCTCGCACACTTAGATAAATGAGACATGTCACTCAAGAAGCCATAGAAACTGTGAACTGGGCATGCTCACACACTTAGGCCATGTCACAGTTCAGCAGTTGCACACACATATCTGGCATTTGTATGTGTTAACACAGGAACCTCCCACAATACAGAAATAATCTGCCCAATGCACACAGTGAAATTACAACAGAGACATAAGTAAAGTACTGGATCCCACTCATATGCAAACATCTGCTACAGTACACAAGTTGTTCATAGAGATAGGGAAACAGTATATGAGCAAGAGATACTTGCATCTGACAGGTAAACATATGGCCGTACAGTGCAATATTAGGCTGTTGTCCCTAGGGAATACAGAAGGCTATCCACAGTGTATTTGGCATCTGCCTCCGCAGTACAGAAGGCCACAGTGCCTGTGCAAAGTTAATGCATAGATATGCTCTCCCCCGTACTGATGGATAGTAACAGATGTACATACCTCTTCATACATAATGATGTCAGCACACTATACATATGTCAGGAGCACAAATGATACCCAGTAATTTGAATAGTGCGCTCAGCTACTGTGTCTCCCACAAGTGTCATAATATAGTTAGGTAGGGGTTTGAATCCTGCAAGTGCTCAGTGTTTATGTGTGACTGTGGGTGGGGGGGGGAGTCATGTGTGTGCAATTCCATGTGTAAGAAAAATGTCCCTTTTGGCAACTAGTACAACACAACACATGCTGCATATTCCACTGTCTAAACACTGATGATGTCAGCACCCTGTAAGTACAGCAGGAGAAAGTAAGCCTCCCAGGAATGCAAATAGCGCGCTCTGCTACTGCGTCTTTCGCAAGTGTCATAACATAGTTAGGTAGGGGTTTGAATCCTGCAAGTGCTCAGTGTGTGTGTGTGTGTGTGTGTGGGGGAGTAGTGTGCGTGCAAATTATGTGTAAGAGAAATGTCCCTTTTGGCAACTAGTACAACACAACACATGCTGCATATTCCACTGTCTAAACACATGATGTACAGCATCCTTTAAGTACAGCAGGAGGAAACAAGCCTCCCAGTAATGCAAATAGCACACTCTACTACTGCGTCTCTCACAAGTGTCATTACATCGTTAGGTAGGGGTTTGTATCCTACAACCGCCATGTGTGTTTTTGTCCATGTGTGTGGGGTGTTGTTCCCAATATTGCACGACATACATTATATCAGTAATGTTAATGCACACATGTATGTGTGTGCCACATACACATATGTACCTGTGACCTTCAATAGTTCCCATGTCCGAAGCCTGCCTCATGTGAATACATGGAATTTGCATTAGGCAACTGTATGACTGTGGTGTTCTGTGCAGGGGCTGCATGTGGTATGTGAATATACAGTGTGAGTTGTAGATGGTGTCATCCTACCAGCGAGGGATACACGACTGGTCTGGAGCATATAGTCCACATGTTGGTGATGAACAGGTGCAGCATGTTTTCACCTCTTGTGGGAGTGGTAACAAGTTGTTCCATAGCAATGCAGGGAATGAATGCTAGGAACCTTTCAGCTAGGGTCTTGGAGCTAGAGTAATGCTCACACTCTATGTTTGGGTAGTTGCAGTCCACCCATATAATGGTGTTTGTAGAGACCGTCATATCCCCAGTGTTGTCAGGAAGGCCAAGTGGGTTTCCTGGGTATGGAAGGGTGGTGTGTACCAGGCTAAGAACCTGAAGGCAGTCTAACCCACTGTTAGTTGCACATGGATAGGCTCTGATGCTTTGTGCTGTGCCACCAACCTGGGGGTTTGTGTATCTGAGGTGCCTTTGGATACATCCCCCCTGTTCTGGTTTGGTGCATGTGTAGGAGACGACAAGCATGGTATGAGGTATGACCTGGCAGTGATGGGGTGCACCTGGGAGCCTTGTACCAGGAGTCTGTTACTGCATGGTTATTGCTGTTCCCCATGCTAAGGACAGTTTCCACTGCATGCATCTTGAGGTTTACACTGCTAGTGTTGAGTAGCATTACTATTAGTGTCCTATCCCATGTGATACCTGTGTAGGTGGCTATGTAATGTCAGCCTTGCATACAAAGGCACTATGTGTGTAGCAAGAGCATCTGCCAATATACAACGGCCCATGGGTGACAGGTGCAAGCTGTCCCTAGCAAAGCAATGTGGCTTGTCCAGCATGTAATCCCACGCTGACAGGCATTGGATCCCCTTTGAATGTCACCGAAACATACGGTAATTGTAGAAACTGATCATCCTGTCTACATATTGTGGCAGCATTCTTGGTGAGGGTAAGATGCTACTCAAGGTCAGGGTCATACCAGCCTGTGCCACAAGCTCAGAGAGCCCCTCTATGTCCCCTAGCATGTAGTCCAGGGAGGTGCGTCACAGGTCATACACACTGGCACAGACAATGACTGAGTCATATTTGTACATGCCTTGGAGTGACCTGCATGCTTGTGTTATGTGGTGGATCATAGTGCCCGACGGGCATCTCAGCGTGAACTTCACCTTGTTCAGCCTGGTGAGCAGGACCTCATTGTACCTGACAATAGAGGTACCTATTACAACTGTAGCAGGTGAGTTGTCAAGCCGTATGGGCTGTGACTGTTTGGCACACAGGCTTTGTGAGCTATGTGTTGCACGTGCTCTGGTATGGCGTAACGTTTGCTTGTGTGTCTGCTTTGCAGGTGTCAGCTGTTCAGGCAGGATGCTATTCTGAGAGTCCAAGAATGTACCTATGTGTTTCTGTGTTTGGATTGCGGTCGTGGCAGGTCTATGTGAGACTGGTACTGTATTCACTGTAGTATCCCACTCCACCTGACAGGGTATGCCAGTACTGAGTTAAGAGAGCTTAGCCCCCAATTTGGCTATGTGGTTGCATCTCTCACATGTGTTGTAAGTGTATGGGAAGGGGAGAGGGTTGTCTGTGTACATGAGGCAGCTGTAACATTGCCACATGACTCACAGATTCACCAACTGGACCAGAGAGTAGATTGACAGGTGACCTTTGCACATGCTACCATAGCATTGTGAATCCCATACTAATTAATGACACATAGGGCCAATGGGGAACAAGGTACTCAAGGTGAGTATATGAGGGTGTAGTGCCCCTGATTTTTTAGTGCTGGCATATATAAATGCTGTCTTGAACAAATGCGAGGTAAGTCATATGCAATGTGTTACAGGCAACTTACATGCAAACAGGACAAACAGTGACGTTCTGTCAAGTGCGACATGGACATCAGTACAGTAAGCAATACAGATGTCACTAGGGATCCACAGAGGCGCTGTAAATCTGCATTGCAGGTGGAATCAGTGTTTCAGGGACATAACAAGCAAACATGCATACAAACAAAGCTACAGTCAGCAGGCCTGTATGTAGACTATGCTACAACAAACAAGGTGTACGACTTCCAGTAGGTAACAGTGCATATATGCAGGCACTATAAGCCTGTACCCAGACATTCACAGGTCAGACGGGCTGGGTCCAGCCCCACCCCCCACAAGTGTACAGACCATGTACCTTCATAATGTAAAATAACTGGCCTGAAACCCAAGTGCTCATACCTGTAATAATACACATTTCGAATAACAGACACTGAGCCCTCACTCAGCAGTTCCAGACTTAGTAGGATGTATGCTACCTGTCCTGGCACCACAGTATCCTTGACATGTATGGAGACTCTCCCTCCTGTCATAGTTAGTTCTGTGTTTTGGGGCTGTCATGCATGGTATGAGGTGTGACCTTGTAGTGTTAGTGTGCTCTTGTGAGTCTTGAACCTGTTGTGCATTACTGCACAGATATCAACATCCTCAAACATCCTCATTGCAGAGCCGAGTGTGGACAGCATGCAACTTGAAGTTGACATGACCATCATTGAGTATCAATATGTACATTTTCATATCCCCTGTGCTACCTATGTAGGTGGCCATCTCTTGACAGCCTCACCACCAGTATGCAAAGATGTGCAGACAGTACACTATAGTAATTACTATGGGTGTACAAACAAATACAATGACATACATACTGTAACTGCATCAGGCATGCTGGGATATACCCACAATGATATCATTACACTGTACAGTTGTCAACATTATACTATTACTACACTTCTATGTAGTCACCCTGTGCATCAACATCATGTTAACCTGTTCCTGCACCGATGTTGCAGATTGCAGGAGGTGGCACAGTTTCATCATATGCACAGGGTGTGTACTTGGTATGCCTGTGTCTGCCACTGATACAACCAATTGACATGTCTGTGTGTGTGTGTTGGTGAGGGACAGCAGTACAAGATGGGGCAATGTTGATGCAGTGTGTGCGTGTATGCGGTAGCCCTAGGTGTTATCAATTTGCATGTGTGTATGCATGCACACAGTCCCACCTCATGGCTGCCATATACAGGTGTTTGTGGACAGCCACATACTGTACCTGCCAGGTCATACAGATCACTGTCTCTGGCCACGGACATGGTACCTGTGCCTGGCAGGGGTGATACGGACCGTATTAGGTACTAAGCCAGACTGGGTACTGTCATCAGAAGCAGGTGGTTGGTGACTGGAGACAGGTCCCTGTTGGGACTGTCCAGAGCCACGTGCACGTGGACTCCTGGGGCGGTCTGATGACAGCACAGACCCAGAATTGCTGGGGTTGCTGCTGGCACTATGGGAGTGGCCGCAGGCCTGTTGTTGTCTGCGACGGCTGCCAGCTGCTGCTGTTGTTGGCATACGGCCACATTGACGTCTTAACCATCCACCATTGCCCTGGCTCATGGACATGTAGTTGTGGAACAGATCTAATGTGTCCCCCCAACGTCTGTCAATGACCTCGGTGAAGTTACGGATGGCAGCCGCAACATCACGCATACTGTCATTCATAGCTGTGCGACATGCTCTCAGCTCCCTCAGACCCTGTCTGGTGTACCCTTCCATACGTGACTGTGCCTGCATTACAGCCCAAAACATAGCTGAGGTTGAAAGACCTCTGTGGGCACGTCTGACAGGGGCGGTACACCCATGGATGCTCCCATGAGAACCCCTGGAGGTCTGCCTGTGTGGTACCATGTCAGGACCCTGGCCATGGCTGCTGTGTGGGAATGCATGTGCCACTGATACCACATTACCCTGGTCAATGCCCACTGTATCCTGTCCATCACCTAGGGACATTGGTGACAAAGGATGTATTGGCAGGATGATTGTGCGCATTGATGGGGTCGACAGCTGTGTACTGTCAATTGGCTGACCAATGACAGACCCTGGCACACCTCCCTGTGCCATTACACAGGGATCATCATTATCACTATCCACAGCAGCTGATTCAGGTTCCCTGCTGCACAACACCAGAACATCACCAGAACCTATGGGAGTAAGACAGGAAACACAGTTTACAATGTGTACACAATGTCACCACTGATACACACATGCACACATGCACACATGCACACAGGGCACTTGCACACATGCACACATGCACACAGGGCACATGCACACATGCACACATGCACACATGCACGCATGCACACTCCACAGTATATGAGATATCAACACACAGACACAAACACATCTGCAATCAAACACATAGCACTACTGCTTCAGCCTATTACTACTATTAGTATCAAGAGTATTGAAGGTATTGTTATTACATACTCACCAGCATGGATAGGCTGCCTTGCTGTTACACCAGAGGGACCTGTGGAAATGAGACATTTGTTGTCAGTGGGCACAACTGTGCCATTGATACTGTGAGTATAATACAGTTCAGTAGTGCAACAGTTAGCTTCCACAGGTCTACTGCTGATATTGAGAATATCACTCTTGCACAATAATTACCAAGATTACAGCTACAAACCGAGGACACACCTCACACATGCATAAACTAACAGTGTACAGAACAGTCAACTATACATATGGCATGTTACCTGCATGCTCCGTGTCTTGCTGCTGGGTGGCTCCAGCCTCCATCATTATGCATGTATGCTGCTGCTGTTGCTGTTGGGCTGGAGCCACAACACTTAGGAGTAGTCCCTCCAGTCTGGTGAGGGGGGATGTCTAGCCACCCCACCACCTGTGGCAAGCTGCTGCCTGTGGATATCCAACGCACGCTGATGGACATTTCTAATTAAATCACTGCAGTGATGGCGTACCTGCTCATATGTCCGGTTATGTCCACCTATGTCATTTACCCGACGGACCAGGTCTTGCCACAGTGTAGCCCTCTCCTGCTGGTTCTGGCTGGTGCAGGAAAAGAGTATTGCGAAATCCCACACCAGGCTCTGGTGCATCTCTTCCTCCTCCGCAGCGGAGTACACAGGGTTTCGCTGGTGAACCATAGCCCTGAAAAGGAGAAGGAAAATATGTCAGCAATATCTGTCAGCAAACTATGGCACACATAATACACATAATATTCGACTGCAGTGATATAAGTTAACCACCATATATAGCATCTGTCTGTCTATTGGGGGATACACATGTAAATGACCAGATATCAGTGCTCATCCGACAACTGTGCAACAGTACCTGGCACACTCCATACGACAGACTAGTATACTGCAGCAGTCAACGCACTGTTTCAGGTACAATACGCAACCTCACACTGGGGGTTTGTATCAAGGTACTGTATGGGGAACATTATCAGCCCATGCACTGCACACAATGCACGTTACATATTTCACTGGTAATGCACACTACTCTTACTTGCCATAACCCTACCTACACCACAGTCACATACAGGGTAACACAGCACAATATATGACAATGTAGTATGTGTTGATCACAATATCTCACACATCTGTCTCTGGCCTCACACCAAGGACACACACTATCATGACAGGCAGACAGTCATGGTGAGCAATCACACCAGTACATAACATGCACCCAGTCACTGGCACACTCATTCCACCTCACATATTTGGCTTGCAATGGGTTCATGGGTGTGCATTGTGTCTTAGGTAGGTAGTATGCTATTGGCCCTGGGCCTACAGCAGCATACTGTTATGCTACCCTGCCCCTTGTGACACATGTGATATGATCGTACCTGCTCCTGTCAGTTACACAGGGTGACTCATATGGCATATTACCTATTTGCATAACATTCATCAGGGGTATGTCTGACATCTACTCATAGGGAGCCTTGCTTCTTAATTCTGTGGTTTACTCCAGGGTATGTCATATCTGTGGGTAGGGACCTGTACCTCCACCATGTGCTCTATACTGTGGTGACAAGGACAACAGACATAGGTAATTTGAGTTGTGGATGTTAGAGGTGTTACTATGGTTGTTGGACAACTGTCATGAGTGTGACCTAACTATGTATATCCAGCAGTGGTAACCTCTATGTAGGTAGTCTGGGTGCACTCTGTGGTCTTGTCAGTCACTCTGCATAGGTAATGTGTTTGAGTGCATTGACACAGTTACTTACATATGTCTGTGTCCTTCTCCATATCTGTAGCTGTCATGGGAGGTGCATACTGTGTAGGACATTGTGGGGTGTAGAGGGGTACAGTGACCTACATGTCCATAGCTGACACACCATGTCTGCTGACACATTCCATGTACAGGTATTACAGGACTGGTGTGCCACTGTGTATATCAATGGGGAGCCTATTGTACACTTGTTGCTCCTGTTCCCCCCTGACACATGCAGTAGTGGACAGGCATGCACATATGTGGTGGTTACTGTTGTCAGTGTTTTGGAATGGGGTATGGTACTCCAGTATCCACACTGGTGTTCACTCCATGCCTTTGTCACCAGGCACCTGTTGCAATACATCTGCACACATGTGCCTCACTCAGTATATATATATATATATATATATATATATATATATATATATATATATATATATATATATATATATATATATATATCTATATATATATCTATATATATATATATATATATATATATATATATATATATATATATATATATATATATATATATATATATATATATATATATATATATATATATATATATATATATATATATATATATATATATATATATATATATATAGCTATATACATATAGATGTAGGGAGAGAGGGAGAGAGGGAGAGAGAGAGAGAGAGAGAGAGAGAGAGAGAGAGACAGAGACAGAGGGAGAGAGAGAGTGAGAGGGGGTGGGACAGAGAGAGAGAGATAGTCATATACAGACATATCTGTTGTCAGTCAGATCTGTCTGTATATGTATATTTATCTACATATATCTATATATGTATGTGTGTATTACATGTATCTATGCATATTCTATCACTCTCTGTGTGCAGTAAGTGGAACCTGGTTCAAGGCTCCTGAGAGCACACCAGCGTACCAGGCTATACCTCAGATCATGCTTTTTTGGCCCCAAAACTCGGGCCAAAACAAAAGGGAGGGAGTGTCCATATTCATCAAGGACACCCACACCTCCAGGTTAGTGGCAACACATGAAGCATCAGAGACCATCCAGGTGCAACTAACCACAGGCAAAACTGCTATGCAACTGATAGCACGTTACAGACCACCCTCCCAATCTCAGGAACCCCAGTCAGCCTTCCTGAAGACATTGGAGGATATGAATGTCCCACCAAACACCATCATATTGGGAGACTTCAACTACCCTAACATACACTGGGAGCATTATTCTAGCCCAAACACCCTAGCCCAAAGGTTCCTGGAATTCATAACTTCAAATGCAATGGAACAGCTTGTCACCTCTCCCACAAGGAGAGATAATATACTAGACCTGATCATCACAAACATGGGGACAATGTGCTACACACCAGAAGTATACCCCTCACTAGTCACATCTGACCAAAAACTAATCACCCTTGATATACATATCCCACCTCCACCCACAACACAAAAGACTACAGTGAGAAACCTTTCAAAAGCCGGCTTTACCCACCTCCACCCACAACACAAAAGACTACAGTGAGAAACCTCCCAAAAGCCGACTTTACACTTCTTAAAACTGAGTTGGTATCCTTTAAGCCCACTGGGCCAGTGGAAACCACATCCCACAATGCAGACTCCTTCACAAATGCTTTCTATGGACATCTCCAAGAATGCATGGATCATGCAGTCCCAAATAAAACCAAGACCCTCTCCACCAAGGGCAGGCATCCTGTCTGGTGGACCCCAGCCATGAACAAATTGTATAACAAAAGAAGGAAGCTACTGCACGACAAAGCAGAATCCCATAAAGATAAGGCATCTCTGATCAGCACTAGTAGAAAGCTACGTTCTCTCATACAAACATGCAAGGCCAACTTTGAGAGGAAAATCGCTATGGACACTACAGATAACCACAAGGCCTTCTTCTGCTATGTTAGAAACCTGGGCAGAAACCCTCAGATATGTTCAGAGTTAGTTCACAGTGACAAAAACTACACTGAACACACAGATATTGCCATCATTCTGGCAGACAGGTTCAGTGCAAATTTCTCCTCCTCACCCCCAAAATAGGAATTACTTATCCCAGCTGAATGTAACCTCCCTGTCATTCCAGATGTCCAGCTGAGAACCGCCCTCAGCAAAGCTATAAACACAGCATCAATGGGACCCGACGGTATTCCGGGTTGCATGCTACGTGAACTCCAAGAGGAAGTAAACCCGCACATAAAATGCTATTTAACCGTAGCCTTACTACAGCATATGTACCTGAACACTGGCATACAGCAACAGTAGTCCCACTCCACAAAGCAGGCACCTCTACAGACCCTGGTAACTACCGCCCCATAAGCTTAACCAGCCTGGTCTGCAAAGCTATGGAAAGACTCATTATGGAACTCATACACAGAGACATTGGGGACATACAGACACTTGATCCCACCCAGTTCGGCTTTGTAAAGGCAGATCCTGCCTTTGAACCTGGTTGACCTTTTCAAAACAGTCACTAGAGCCATTGATGAGGGCACAGCAGTCCGTACAGCCTACCTGGACTTGGCTAAAGCTTTCAACACAATACCCCACTCTGGCATCATAGACAAGCTCAACAGCTTAATTGTAAATCCATATGTCACAAGATGGGTTACAAACCAGCTAAAGGATAGAAACCATAAAGTCAAAATCGCTGGTGCCATGTCAGACTCAGAGCCAGTCACAAGTGGTGTCCCACAGGGCTCTGTCCTGGGACCCCTCATGTTCGCATTTATTTCCAGATGTGGAAGCAAACATGAGAGGGTAGTGGCTGACAAAGTTCAAAGATGACTGCATACTAGGCGCCATAGTCGATACACCAGCTGACACATACATCCTACAGAAAGGCCTCACTGAAACATACAACTGGTGCCGGAGTCATGGCCTCTATCACTCTCGATGTCTGTGCAGTAAGTGGAACCTGGTTCAAGGCTCCTGAGAGCACACCAGCGGTACCAGGCTATACCTCGTATCATGCTTTTTGGCCCCAAAACTCGGGCCAAAACAAAAAGGGAGGGGGAGTGTCCATATTCATCAAGGACACCCACACCTCCAGGTTAGTGGCAACACATGAAGCATCAGAGACCATCCAGGTGCAACTAACCACAGGCAAAACTGCTATGCAACTGATAGCACGTTACAGACCACCCTCCCAATCTCAGGAACCCCAGTCAGCCTTCCTGAAGACATTGGAGGATATGAATGTCCCACCAAACACCATCATATTGGGAGACTTCAACTACCCTAACATACACTGGGAGCATTATTCTAGCCCAAACACCCTAGCCCAAAGGTTCCTGGAATTCATAACTTCAAATGCAATGGAACAGCTTGTCACCTCTCCCACAAGGAGAGATAATATACTAGACCTGATCATCACAAACATGGGGACAATGTGCTACACACCAGAAGTATACCCCTCACTAGTCACATCTGACCAAAAACTAATCACCCTTGATATACATATCCCACCTCCACCCACAACACAAAAGACTACAGTGAGAAACCTTTCAAAAGCCGGCTTTACCCACCTCCACCCACAACACAAAAGACTACAGTGAGAAACCTCCCAAAAGCCGACTTTACACTTCTTAAAACTGAGTTGGTATCCTTTAAGCCCACTGGGCCAGTGGAAACCACATCCCACAATGCAGACTCCTTCACAAATGCTTTCTATGGACAGCGCCAAGAACGCATGGATGCAGTCCCAAATAAAACCAAGACCCTCTCCACCAAGGGCAGGCATCCTGTCTGGTGGACCCCAGCCATGAACAAATTGTATAACAAAAGAAGGAAGCTACTGCACGACAAAGCAGAATCCCATAAAGATAAGGCATCTCTGATCAGCACTAGTAGAAAGCTACGTTCTCTCATACAAACATGCAAGGCCAACTTTGAGAGGAAAATCGCTATGGACACTACAGATAACCACAAGGCCTTCTTCTGCTATGTTAGAAACCTGGGCAGAAACCCTCAGATATGTTCAGAGTTAGTTCACAGTGACAAAAACTACACTGAACACACAGATATTGCCATCATTCTGGCAGACAGGTTCAGTGCAAATTTCTCCCCTCCCTCACCCCCAAAATAGGAATTACTTATCCCAGCTGAATGTAACCTCCCTGTCATTCCAGATGTCCAGCTGAGAACCGCCCTCAGCAAAGCTATAAACACAGCATCAATGGGACCCGACGGTATTCCGGGTTGCATGCTACGTGAACTCCAAGAGGAAGTAAACCCGCACATAAAATGCTATTTAACCGTAGCCTTACTACAGCATATGTACCTGAACACTGGCATACAGCAACAGTAGTCCCACTCCACAAAGCAGGCACCTCTACAGACCCTGGTAACTACCGCCCCATAAGCTTAACCAGCCTGGTCTGCAAAGCTATGGAAAGACTCATTATGGAACTCATACACAGAGACATTGGGGACATACAGACACTTGATCCCACCCAGTTCGGCTTTGTAAAGGGCAGATCCTGCCTTTTGAACCTGGTTGACCTTTTCAAAACAGTCACTAGAGCCATTGATGAGGGCACAGCAGTCCGTACAGCCTACCTGGACTTGGCTAAAGCTTTCAACACAATACCCCACTCTGGCATCATAGACAAGCTCAACAGCTTAATTGTAAATCCATATGTCACAAGATGGGTTACAAACCAGCTAAAGGATAGAAACCATAAAGTCAAAATCGCTGGTGCCATGTCAGACTCAGAGCCAGTCACAAGTGGTGTCCCACAGGGCTCTGTCCTGGGACCCCTCATGTTCGGCATTTATTTCCCAGATGTGGAAGCAAACATGAGAGGGTAGTGGCTGACAAAGTTCAAAGATGACTGCATACTAGGCGCCATAGTCGATACACCAGCTGACACATACATCCTACAGAAAGGCCTCACTGAAACATACAACTGGTGCCGGAGTCATGGCCTTAAACTGAATGCCAAATAATGTATAATCATCCCCTTTGGGAAAAACAAAATACCCACATATTATCACATAGACAGTAACCCACTTAGTTCAGACAAAGTAATCAGAGACCTGGGGACACAAATCGATACTGACCTCTCATTTGACCCCCATGTTGCCACAGTGGTTGGACAGACTTCCTACCTTGCCCACCTTATCATGAAGGGATTCACATCCAGATCAAAGGAGGTCATTGTACCCCTATACTCCTCCCTTATCAGGCCCATGAATGTGTACTATGCCCCATTTGGTATGTTCCTCACTTGGCACTTGCAACAGCTAGCGAGACCCCCATAAGTATCTCACCAAGAGGATCAAGGGTCTCCAACAAATGTCATATGCTGCCAGACTAGAGAAACTCCAGCTCTATTCCATAGCATACCGCCTACTTAGAGGTGATCTGTGCCTGACGTACAAGGCCATGTCCAATCAGGAATTGATGGACATGTTCCACCTTGTAAAATCCAAATCCATCAGAACCACAAGAGCTACAGATTTAAACCTCAGCACAAATATGAATAGGACATGCTGTAGGGACAGATTCATAACTCAGAGGATTCCCATACTCTGGAACAGAATCCCAGTTCATGTTAGGCAGAGCCCCTCACTGACTCTCTTCATGTGAATTCTTGACGAGTGGATGGGAGATCATAGGTTTACACCAGGGGTCATCTCTGTGTCACTACTAGACAGAGGCACAGTAAACTAATGCTATTATGTAAGGGGATCTTCACTGTGTCACTACTAGACAGAGGCACAGTTTTTTAAATCTATTCTGTACACTGTCTGCAGATAGCCTAGTACTAAACTATGACACTGTGAAACTGTATATGTCTATGTATTTCTACATCCCTCTCTATCTATGTATACATATATGCATATTATATATATATATATATATATATATATATATATATATATATATATATGTATACATACATACATATCTCGATATACATACGTATACACATGATATATATATATATATATATATATATATATATATATATATATATATATATATATATATATATATATATATACTCCTTTTAGTTCCACATATGTATACACACAGTAACGTACTGATGAACATCCATTACTGTACAACCTACTTGTACATTGCACTACAACCTACATTGCTATGTGCACATAGCTACCTTCACATACATATGTATGTAGAGCCTTCAGTGACAGTTGCAGTATGTCCCCGGCCCTATGCACATCTTCATATACATAGATACAGACCAATAACACATATGGAGGGTTCACAGTATGTAGACTATTATATTAGTACTTTATATTACCTGTGTTTGTTGCAGCTGTTTGCGTAGGCTTTCAGTTAGTTGGCCTGCTGTCAACTTGTTTGTTTTGTTGTTACTTTTTAAAAAAAAAAATTCTTTCTTTCTCTTTCTCTCTTTCTCTTTCTCTTTCTCTTTCTCTTTCTCTTTCTCTCTCTCTCTCTCTCTGTCTCTACCTCCAGAGGGTGCAATGAAAGTATTGCATGTGTGGACTGGGAGTACAGGATGCTTTTGTAGGTATCTGTACATGTCCATGTGATGGCCTCTGCACCAATTGTTAGCCAGCATTTACTAATTGCATGCAGCCTGTTGTGTAGTGATTGCGGTTCTCACTGTGATTTCAGGACAGTGCTATAAAAAGGTTTGTTAGGTAGGCATAGCCCTTTCAGATTATCAGGGTGGGGACCATGCTGGTTTGCTGTGGACACTGTTCTGTGAGTGTAAGGGTTGGTATGTCTCTCATATTTCAGGCTGTGTTGTAGACACTGCAATGCATGTTGTACTGTAAGCTGAGTATTCCTTCCTCCAGTTTCCTCTTCTCCGTGTGTATGTAAACTGACACCTACGACTAGTAATACTGTGCATATGGGTGTGTGTGCTTTCCTGTGGGAATTGTGGTGTAACTGGTATATAGAAGTGGCTCTTTGAATCTGTTGCTATGGCTTCAATATTTTCCCTTTACATTCACTCCTTGTATGCCTGCTAGGTGTCTTTCCTGTAATGTGTTGCTATGGCTTTCCTATTTTTCATTTACATTCACAGCTTGTAAAGCTTGCTATATCTGTTTGGGCAGCAATTCTCTATGTGTTTGTTGTGGTAGGGTGTTACTGCATGCATTGTGGTCTGGCCATGGTGTGGGCCTTGACACTTACAAGGGTATTTGATCATGCTGCTGAGCAGGCCTCAGATACTCTCAGGTGCATCTTTTATCAGCCTCATGGAATGGTACATATCAGTGGGATACTCCAATGAAATATTCTGATATTCTGCAGTTGTGACTGTGAGTTATTTCGAGCATATGTATTACTACACCATTTGTGATGTGCAAGTGGTGCATACTTTCAGTAATTCATAGTTACCATTGCATGTGTAGTAACACCTTTCTGCCTACTGTTAGTACATTTCACAGGGTGTCAGTGGGGCACAGTTGACATTTGTTTTCACATCAGGGACATCCCTGTAACTCAGTCACAGTTGCTATGTCTGGGCTCTTAACTATTCAACTATGGCAGTGTTTATCCTGCTCTGAGTATGTGTGTGGCTGCCAGATGCTACTGTGATATTATTACCTACTAGCTACCAACTAGCATGGCTGTTTCTCTTCACACAGTACTATTTTACAAATCCACTAGATTTGACAGTAAATATACATGACATGCTTTGTGTACTAGACATGCTATATTCCCTTTACATTAATTCCTACTATTTCATTATATATTTCTTTCAGCACAATGTTCTTGTATAGCAGTCATGGCTTAGTGGTAAGTCATGCAGACTAGTGTTTCCCAGGTCCTGGGTTTGAGACTGACAGAGGTATTTTATTTTGCTGCTGTGAAAACTACAGGCCTTGTCATTCAGAGTGACTAAGGCACTTTTAAGCGGTTGTAAGCGGGTTAGCGCTGGTTTGCACGGAGGTCACGAATGCGCACTGCCGCTTAGCTTTGCACACACGCTTAGCTAAGCGCACAGAAGCGCACTCCCGCTTACTACTGCTTAAAAGTGCTTACTGTCGTGCACACCTGCGCTATTTTCTTTTAAAGAAAAGAAAATGGGGAGATAGGAAAGTGGTGAAAAGGGGGGCACAAAGAGGGTAGGACAGTAGGAAAACAAGCTTATTTGTTGTACAGCCAATTGTAATTGCCAGTTTACATGTCCAGCAGACATATGTGCAAAATGGGCAGCTATGTATGGGGCGTAATTTTTTTGTGGGTACAGAGTGCCCTTTTTTTTTCAGGTGAGAGTGGTATGTCAGGTACAGGAAGTCGGTATAGCTGGGGACAAGACAAACAAGATGCATACAGGGGTGGTGTATGACACATGTGGGGGGGATACACAATTGACGGGGACGGATGTTTGGATATCTCGAGCCCATGAGCCCACAGATGGCAACAGTGGAACTGAGATCCCCACCCATGGGCAGTTGTCACTGTGCCTTCACTGCCCAGGATGGGGCTGTGCTGGGGGCTGTGTAGGATGGGCAGCAGGCACGCCCGTGAGTTGTGCCACCTGTGCCTCAAGCTGGCGTAGGGGCCCAAGCACAGCGTGCCTGATCTCCCTACGCACCACAGTTCGGACACTATGGAGGGTGAGTGGATGCTCTCCTCCGGCCATGCTTGCAGAGGGGGGATGAGCCCCATCCCCTGCAGCGCTTACACCACAAGTGGCACAGGGCCACCGGTGGAGGGTACGGCCTGGGCACTACTGCCAGGTGCACTCGCCAGCTGAGGTGGGAGAGGTGGGTCCGCTGGAACCCGCCTTCCCTGTCGTCCTATGTTTTGCATTATTTTATGACAGTTTGGGTTAGTAACGTACAATACCATTCACAATTAGTTGTAACAACATGCATTAGTATTTCCATTAACCAAACACCCATAAATTCAAGCCATTGAACAGCAAGCATAACACATGCATAATTTGAGCAACAATACACAATCCAACAACATGCAGGGTTGATTGATGGCAACAGGCCATCAGGTTTGGATGTATGAACAGGTCACATGCATCAACGTACATGCAAATATGTATGAACCAACAGGACAAATGTCCAGGGGAGTTAATTGTGAATACACATACCCATTTCATGTGGAATGGATTATTTGTGGTTATAGGGTAGGGTGAAGAAATATTTCATTAACAACTTCAAATACCTATACATATGCTGTACATTTCTACTAGCTGCAGATATATATATATACACACTACAGGTCTGACTCCAGTTTCCTATGTGTAAACTTATGCATGTTGGTGATAGGAATGTTACTGCTACATTAATATACATTTCATTTTTATTCATACACATTCATATCTGGCTCTGTTCAGCTACAGCATCCTGCTACATTTGCTTTATATGGCTCTAGAAAACTGTGGATATTTGGTATTTCATACAACCATACTATCTGCATATTGCAAACTTACAGCAACATATCCAAATTGTGGGACACACATTCCAGCTTCAGTACTTTATTCCACACATTTCGCTGTTTGGTTGTGCCTGTCACATTCATGTAATTCTGTACTGACTGCAGTATACTTTATTCAGGAGCTATTACAACTTTATTGGTGGATTCATACCTCTTTCTCACACTCTCACTTGTTTTATTTTTACAATTCAGGATGGTACTTAATTCTAGGCTTTATTGACATGTTTTACTTGGTTAAAACAATCCTTTCCAACAGTCTCACTTGTGTCATGTTTCAGACTTTAAACGGGGATATATTTCACACGTGTTTTACTCAGCTTGTGTAGCTGTAATTTTCAGCCTGCTGCAGGTTATGTACTATTATATTACAGGTGGAACATCTTTATTTCAGACTTGTTTCATTTTTATTTTTGGATTACAGGCTGCATCACACTTATGTAATCACACAGTATTAGCAGAATCTGTCTTACACTGTTACTTGCACTTTATATTAATAGGTGACTACACTGCACTCTTTTGCAAGCTGTCATACTTATATTTTTTTAACAGTTACAGGGAGAGAATTACTAACCTGCCTGATGGCGCAACCGCACAAGCCTATCGGCATAGGCTCGACGATTCACGGAACGGACACCTGCAGCTGTAATATAAATGAAGTAATATTGGAATACACATCTCCATAATATCAGCTAGGTTAACTTTCTACATAAATAATTACATGTAACTTACTCAGTAGTGGGTCATTGGGCATTTGCCGGGCCTCCTGGATGCAATGGTTCAGTTGGTCCTGCTTCCGTCTCTTCAGGTCCGCATGGTGGTGACGGACCTGTTCACCAGTCCTTGGTATTCCTGTGGCACTGGTGAGATCATGTGCCAACCGGTCCCATGCCTCAGCCTTGTATGCTCCCCACAGGACCTGGCCCTGCATGAGTTGGGCCTCATGATCATGGACGAGGAGCCAAACCATATATTTGGACTCCTCAATGCCCCATCTCTGTGCTCGGAAGCAACTACCTTCTCCTACACCTGCCATCCTGACTGCAAATCGGTTCCACAATCAGTTATGCTGTGTATTCCCGCATATGGGACTTATATATGCCATTTTTCCCGCACTTATCTGTAATTGGCCATTTTGGAAATGTATCAGCTTCACAAAACCTGCTTTGCCATGCTTCTCTTTCTATTCATTCCTATATATATGCTATTACTGCATTTCTAAGGGCAACTGTTATGGCTTAGTGGTTCAGTACTTTGACTATGGTGCATGGTATCCTGAGTTTGAGCCTGGCCATTGATTTTTGTATTTTATGACTGTCTACACAGGCTAGGAGGTGTGTCTGTGTAAAGGCAGTTTTGATACAGCTTGCTCAACGTTGCCCGCCGGTTAGCTTGTTGGCGTGGTGCGCAGCTCCACGCAAACGGGTTACGCTGGTTTACATGTCATTTGGCTGTCAGCAAGCATATTACACTCAGCTCAGCTATGGGCACACAGTTTCAGCGTGTTAACATGCTGCTCAACCCTGGGCACTCATTTTACACCTGTTAAACCACTGCTCACCTACGGGCAGATATACTCAGCTTGTTAAAGTGTAGCTCAGCTATAGGCACTTCTGACATTTTTTTTTTTTATTATCACACATTTCTTCAAAATACATGGCCCATTTCATTACATTTTACATAAAATATAATTTTATATATGTACATATATGTCAGGGAATTGTTTTGTGCTTATTTCACTAAAAATAAAAATTGATGTTGTGGGGGCTCGAACCATGACTGCCTCTTCTTCAGCCGATGTCTCTACCACTACACTATTGATTCTTGGCTTACTTTGCATATTTAGATCTTATATCCTTTTCCACTGACTACTAACTGTGGCTAAGCGACGGGCACGCCCACGCAAACGAGCGCAATCACTGGCAAACATCTTTAAAACTTATAAAAAAATATATAACTTGTTAATTTTTACATTTTATGTTTATAGTCTGTGGGGGCATGTGTTGTGTTGTGTTTATTGACATTTACGCGGACTCTGTCGTGGGGGTTTACTTTCGGAACTGTTACTCTTCTGGGGGCGTGTCCGTTTGCAGGGCTCACCCTACGGGCATGCCCCCTACTTTCTTACACGGACCGTGTTAGCCTTGGGTGTGAGTCAGTATGCCCTCATGAATATGCATGGCATGCTGACGTCACACAGTTTAACTGCAGCCTCCGTGTAAGACTTGTAACTGTTATACGGAGGCTTCGTGAATCCTGCCCAAGATCTTTTAACCTCCTAGAGGTTTTCCCCACATAAAATGTGGGGCATAGCTGACATTGAGCCAGGTAAACAACATTTTGAGTACAACAGTTATATTTATCCTGCATCTTATATACTTGCCCTTGAACAATGAACTCTGAACCACAAAAAAATATATGGACACTGAGAACATGCCCCACATTTTTTTCATGCCACCATTACAAGGAGGTCTCTCTGTAATATTTTTTTCAAAATTTTTTTAATAGATTCCCCTTTTGATAAATTGTTTTTGGTCCACTGCCCAACCTGAACATCACATTTCCATCAACTTTCATAATATCCCAGTTTTTCCTCAAAATAAAATTAATAGAACCACTATCTAAAGTATAAGTGGAAATAAACATATTCTCTTTTCTACCAATAAACACACTTTCATTTTCCACAACTAGGGTTATTGCTGAAACCTAATGAGGGAAAGTACCACTCCAAATAATGGGCAAAAAATGTCCCGGAGTCCTCTTAGCAACAAACTCCCTACAAATATCTTGAAGAAATTCAGTGGTGTATCCCCTTCTTCTAAACATGCCCATTATAATCTCACATTCATCTTGAAACATTGCCTTCTGAAACCATTCTCAAAATTCTAACAAACTTCCCCTTCACCACTAACTTCTTCTGGTGAATGGGATACCAGACTGTAAAATGTAAGTAAGTATTCGAGAAAGTGGGCTTATGATAAATATTGCAGATAAACCTGTTGTTAACCACATCTGTTTACCTTTCTTACATATGTGTCTGTTTGTTTTGTGTATACATATATATCCTTTAGCAAAAGGAATGGAAGCCGTATGTTTTTTGTATACATATATATCCTTTAGCAGAAGGAATGGAAGCCTTATCTATGTACTGGAATTTTCCAGACTTGTGATTTTTTATAAAGTTAGACAGAATTAATTGCTGACTTTTCTGTCTTTGCTAGGACTTTTTGGGCACACTAGTCATATCTAGCCTTCTTAACAACTGTTAGACTTTTTGTATACTTTTTTTTTTGGTACTCTATTGTTAATCTCGGTACTCTGTCTGATCTGTATGTAAGTATGACTGTGGCCAGATCGTCTTATGGTAGACTGGTCTGTCTGCAAAGTCTTTGGGCCTAATTCATTAATTGAAATAATAAGTTAATTCGGAAAGGCTTGCTGCCTCCTGATAGCTCTAAGGATATAGGGAAAGAGCAGTTTTAGAAATGCAGGGAGAAGTCATTGCTTGGATATTTCATGCCAACTTTTACATTGTTTGCAGTTCCATCTACTTGTCGGGTTACTGCCACTACAGTCTGAATTTCAGGAGATTGGTTTGCATCACTTCACTTGATCCTGAAGGTGAAGAAAACCAAGGGCTGCAATGTGATGAAATAATTTTCCGAAACGCTAAGTTCCAAAAATGTAGCTATATTAGATACTAGACTCCAATTTACAGTCATAGTAACTGTGTTTAAGAATTCATGTAATTCAAGTTGGTATAATGGTTAAGATATTTACCTTATAAACACAAGGTTCAAGGTTTGATCCTCACATTTGGAAGGGAAATTGAGTAGGCTTAAAATGGTCTGCAGAAACAGCTAGCCAAGTAATTACCCCTGAACAAGTGAGTAGAAAAAATTTCCATTGGTATGCCTGTCAGAGTCATGGGAAGGGGCAGGTTCATGCATGCAACATTTCCCTTCCATTTGTGATCAGACTGAAAGGGTACAACTTAGTTCTGTTCTCTTTGGTTTTGTTTTTTTTTTTTTTTTTTAATTTCATAATACAAAAGAGTGCTGAAGAATGCTAGATATATATATATATATATATATATATATATATATATATATATATATAGGTTTACCTGAAAACACCGAATGCTGACAACGCCGACAATGGAGATGACCGACGATTGAAAATCCTGATGCTGAGAACACTGGCATGTTAAGATAAGTGTGTGATAGTGACGGACGTTAGGGTCAGAGTGCGGGTAAGGTAAGTGTGTGATAGTGACAGACTTTAAGGTTAGGGGCGGGTTAAGTGAGTTAGGGTTAGGGTGCGGGTAAGGTAAGTGTGCGATAGTGACAGACTTTAGGGTTAGGGGCAGGTTAAGTAGTTAGGCTTAGGGCACGTGTTAGGTGAGTGTGCGATAGTGACGGACCTTAGGGTTAGGGTTTGGGTGAAGGTTAGTGCATAGATAATGGTGTATGTAAGGTTTCATGTAGGTTTGTAAGGTTTTTGGTGTGCTTGTGTTGTGTGTGTGTTTTACGGAAAAGGTATTTGTTTTGTTTTGTTGATTGTCAGGATTGTGGTTTGTCGGGCATGTGAAGTTTCGTGTTTTTGAACTTTCAGTTTTGTGGTGTCGGTTATCTCGTCAGTGTTTTTGCGTGTCGGTGTTTTCAGGTAGACCCATATATATATATATATATATATATATATATATATATATATATATATATATATATATATATATATATTCCAAAGACATCCATCTGTAGGACTTTCCCCAGTAAACAAATGTTTATATATATATATATATATATATATATATATATATATATATATATATATATATATAGATCTATATTTTGTGATTGAAGAGTCTCTTCTTCGAATACATAATAATCGACACATATACAGTGAACTCTGTAAACCGCGAATGGCCACGTCCACAAATTTTTTTACTCAGAAAAAAATTCGCATGGCCATAAAATAAAAAACAAATTTTAAAACACTAATCAAGTGGGGGGTTCTACATTGAAGAAAAGGATAATTCCCGATAATAGACAACTAAAATTTTACCCGAGGAAAAACTTTGCGGACGTGGCCATTCGTGGTTTACAGCGTTCGCTGTATATGTGTCGATTATTATGTGATTGAAGAAGAGACTCTTTGATCACATAATATAGACCAATATATTTGTGTGTGTGTGTGTGTGTATACACATATATATATATATATATATATATATATATATATATATATATATACATATACATATGCCTTTTGTAAATAGACCTAGTAGTGGGATAAATGGGTTTTAATCAGGGACGAAGATAAGTTGACCTAGTACGGGGTGTGATGGGATGGCAGTTTTTTTATAAATGTCTGCAAAATACTTCATGCTTTTCTGCATTCTTTTTACAGTTTGTTAAACTTGGAGTCAAAGACTGAAGAAAAAGAAGAAGAATCCAGTGAGCAGTTATACTTGGCCTTCAAGTTTCTAGAAGACTGTGCATCTCTGACTGACCAAGAAGTTCCTAGTTATAATTATCTGCATAAAACTTTTGTTAAATTCTGGAATATGTTGTGTAAAAAGGACATCAGAAACATCAGTGCCACCACCTCAGCCCAACAATGCACTGTGTTTGTAAGAGGCTTTTCTTGAGAATTTTTTCTAGAGGGGAAGATTAAAAGTGGTGGAATCATGTGTGTGTGTTAAAGATGTCACCTAATACAGGACTTCAGTTAAGACATTCATATATGCTGGTGGTTTGAGGCAAATAGACTTCCACATTGACACATGTGAATGTTTGTACACACAGCCTTTCCGACACTTCACTCCAAAACACACAAGAATCCACTTACACACCCAAGAAAACTCCTGGAAGCACCAGAGTTCCACATAAGCAGTTTCATTGTATTTCCTTCATACCCAACCACCAGATAAAAAATTTGAGAAAATATGCCAGTTCGTATGCATTTAATGTACCTTTATGAAACTATGTAGCTATACATCTGTGGACATAAAAGGTGTGCAGAATAACATGTCTGGATACACACAGAGATGGGAAAAGCAGTTGCTAAGTGATGCTGAGGGTAGATGAGATGCCATGATAACATTAAAGCCTTACAAAAGTGTGGTATGGTTCAGCACTGATGGCCATTGCACATCCCATCCTCAGACCATTGCTAGGCATCCACAAGAGGTGGGGATTAAAAATAGGAGACCCACACAGTAGCAGCAGCAGAATGATGCTGACCAAGGACTCCTCGGTCTCCATGTTGGTGCATGTCCAGCAACAGTCCAGAGGAGTCAAGGAAAGGTAGTTAGTCCCCAGTGAATGAGGAGAGGCACTGGGAAAAGCTGATGGTCAGTTGAGTGAAGAAAAAAGTAGGATAATAAATAAATAAGCAAACAAATAACCATCAGTTATTTAGAAGAACTGCAACTTAGCATAAGTCCATAACAGTGAGTAGCTTAAGCAGCCACTATGCTGCAAGTGTGAGTCACATGACAGACTTAGAATACTGGGGGGGGGGGGGCACTGCCTTGCACAAACTGCATGACTCACTGCAGCGAGGTGCTGTGGTTGCTGTGTGCAGCAACAATTAATTATCAGCACGAGTCCTATGCCGGCTTCACAGGAAGCCAGGGATAGTAAAATTAGAGGTGCTCTATAGGTTGATGGGGCCCCGTGGAAGGTCGATCATGTTGAAATTATTAGAAAAACTGAAAGCATTGCCCCTTCTAGGCATAGAAGGGTGTGGATAAGATGTGATCGATTTAGGGCAAGGCCAGTAAGGCTGGAAAAGAATGCAGAGGCAATAGAAAAAAGTGCTGGGGTCATACGGTGATCGTGGAGTTTAACCACGGATTATTGAGCCAAAATCAATTATCTTTTTTAGATTAATCACCTACTCTGCTCACTCTTTAGATTAATCACCTACTCTGCTCACTCTAGGCCTCCTTGAAGTCACTCGTAAACAAGGCCAAGTGTGAGTAGGGCCACAATTAGTAGGGCAATAAAGAAAATTGTAGTTGGGACACTGTTGACTCCCACAGCCAGGCCTGCTCACTGCCTGATCTCAATGCAACATTATGAAAAAAACCTTCCAGCAAATGATGCTATGCTGCATTCAATGTCTGTGGTTTAGCACAGTTCACATATCAGCTTAATCAATTATCCATGCAAGCGTTTTTCATGTATTTCTTTTTTTCATTTTAAGCCTCTGATGTTCATATGTTACAATGGACATTAATAATAGTTGCCTTAGGAGACTTAAGTGAATTAAATATTTAGGATCAACATTTAGATCACTAGCCAAAGCTATTAGACTTATATATTGACAAGGATATGACCAACCTGCCAGCTTTCAAAGCTTTAGGCCATATTCCTTGCATCTTAACCTCTGATGGGCTCAAGGAGAGATGCATAAAAACTGCAGTTAGGGCACAAACACTCTATAATTTTCTTGCCACCAAAGTGTGCTTACTGTACATCTTTGTGGACAACTGCTGATCAGCTAGTGATCCTTAAATCTGGACAGATAAGTACCCTTCTGGTGAAAACCTTCCATTAATCCCTTTTCTGAGGAAAAATGTAATTTTTGCTTTATTAAAAGTATAGTTTATAATAGGAAATACATATTTTTATGGACTGTCATTCTTGTGAAGAAAGTTTTACTGAGATGAATACTTGTGTGTAAAAATTTGTACATGTTCATGTAGAATATTATTGTGCTGGACAGGATTTTGTGCTTTCGAGACCATCACTGAAATTTTTACCTAAAAAATTACTTTTTGGTCAGGAATTTTACCAACTCCACCAAGCTCTGCTACCTGTCTTCAGGCTCTCCTTCTTGGCTAAGCCATGGAGCACATATCTGTCTCTTCAGTTCTTCCTTCTTCCATTTGCAAAAACGAAGAAAATTTGCTATGAATCTGTGAGGGTGAGGCCGCCTGCCACACTGCCACAGCCACTGATGGATGACTCTGCTCTGGCCAGACCTGATTCCTTAGACTGCTCATCATTGGCTGTCAGTCCACCTGGTGTAACTCCTTGAGAAGGCATAGATACATCCTATGTGGCTAGAGGGTTGTTCTCACCAGGCAAGGGAGAACCACTCATGATGGCTTTAGGGAAAAGAGCAAGTGATGGCTTACCTCATAGTTGGGCTACAGTGCCCGATTCCCATGCTAGTGCCTCTGACATGGGTTGGGCTTTTCCCCAGGGGATTCCAAGGGAAAGAAAGCAAAAGAAAAGAATGCTTGTCCTCCTGTTTCTTTAACTATAGACAGGGGACACTTGCTGGGATTTGCTAAGGGTTTACTGCTAATGTTTTAAATCATGTTCCTTCACTGTCTACAGATAAGAAAATAAAAATATTTCCCTCATATTCTGACTCTGATTCTCCAGTCATTTTTTCTTCAGTAAATTCACCTCAAGGTGAAGTCTGATTCTGAGGAAAATGTTTCTTCAGATTTCCCTCCAGAGTAGTTATCTTTTTTCTGAGACTATAGCTAGAATGAAACAGTTCATTGGGAACAGAATGACATGCTTAGCTTATAGTACACCTCTAACAGTCAACATTCTGCTGTTCTCAAAAAGTCTTAAAGGTTATATAAAGTACCTCAGACATGTAAATATGTTTTCTCTTCCCAAATCAGATCCTGCACTTATTTCCTTATCAAAGTGACCTTCTGTCAAACTTATTGTGAATGCTAATCCCATTCCTTCTGACACAGATGGAAAAGTGTTTGATAGGTTTGGGAAGAAACTTTTTTATTTTTCTGCTAGTTTAACTTTCAGAATTCCTAACTGACAGGGTCACATGTTAAAATTTTTACTATGTTCTCCTCAGAACATAAGAACTTTAACTGTTAACCTCCCTTCTTCTTAGGTAAAGAATTCATTAAATTGCCCAGTTGTGACTTCTTCTCATGTAACAAAACATTCTTTAAGTGTTCTCATTATTCTGCTACTACTGGTTTAGGTACGAGAATATTTGGTTGGTTACAGTCTCAAAACTAACCAGAAGATGTTAAAACTAAGATTTTAAATGCTTCCCTAGAGAGAGATATACCATTGGCCCTTCTGTTGCTGAGGTCCTAAAAAGATTTGATGAGAGATGGGGTTACCCACATTTTTCAACCCTTTTTAAGCTCACAAAAAACTTTCCTTCTTATTCAGGACTCTTTTTTTTTAAGAAGCAGAATAAACAGCCTTGGCAAAGTTCTAACAAACAGGATTATTGAAAGCAATGGCAAAGAAGCTTGAAGAAGACAGGGCGGAGCCTTCCAGAACCAAGGATAGCCTTAAAACGACAGGACCGCCCCTCCCACCCCCACCCAAAACGCACACACCAACTTGACAATTCTTTAAATCTCTTCCTCATTGTAGGCTTTGATCTTCCACAGTGGCATTAGATTATTTCAGACAGACTGATTCTGAGAATCATTCAGCAAGGGTATAAATATTAATGGGAATCTCCTCATCCTTTAAATCCTATAAATCAAACATTCTTGTTTCCCCCAATTTTGCATGAAATGTTGCCCCAGTGGGTCATAGAACTTGTGCTCTCAGACTGGAGGCAAAAATAACAAGTGCACCATGCATGGGACTCGTAAGTATATTACAAGGAAAATGTTATTAATAAAGTGTTTATGTTACTCAAAATGTGCTGGAAATGCATTTTTAAAGAACAGACTTGAGGGCTGAAAGGATGAAATAAACTGTCTACTAGATTTATTTCTGTACTAGCTGATCTAGCACCTTCACCTCTATTATACACTAAATCCGAACCTAAGAGACAAAAACATATGGAAGGGAATCAAAGGCACTTTAAAATATAAACACTAGAGGATGGGGATTCTTTCCAAGCAGTGCAAACATTGAGATGCCTCAGAGGTGCAAAGTTGGTATGGAAATGTGAACTCTCTCACAGAAGGCATTTTAGAATCAGGTGGTAAGACTTATATGAGTAAATGTTACATGCAATAATTTTTTTTAGGAAGTCAGTTGCTTTAGCATGAATAAAGTTGCTACTGTAGGCTCTGTTAACAAACCTAGTGTGAGATGTCAGGTGTAAGTGGGATAGGCAAAGGGGGACACTGAATATAGACATCTAGTAATGGATGTGCATTCTGTAGTATTCGGGGAAAACACTATGACAGTATATTTATGCTTGCCAGTTTCTGTATATCTGAATGTCCAATAAATATAAAGATTTGTATTATACTATACACCAAATGACTATAGACATTTGTTTTGAACAGCCCTGCACTGCCTTTGAAACATCTGACAGGGACTTGGAAGAAGTATATTCCACTTCCTTCCATGATATTTTACTCGACATTCCATGTTCAAAGAAGGTGTCCCGACATACAGTGCCACAAAGTGAGTGGACGCAAGCTACTTTGATTCACTGTTCCCTGTCCATGCTTATATTGCATATATTTTGGTTTTAAACATTTGAGTCATGTTCTCTGTAGTTCATATTAGCATTTGACTTGTACTTTTTTGTTTCTTTCCTACCCTTTAGAGAAAAAAGAAGCTAAATGTAGGACATCAGTTTCTACAGCATCGAGCTCTACAGTCAGTCAGTGCTCCCTTCTGCAGTTACCAATAGAAAATTGAGGTCAACGTAAGAGCTGACCTCACCAGAGACTCTGTTTTCCCGACAACCAATGGGAACACTTTAGCTGCCCTTGAAATAAACTAAAATAGTTCTAGTAACGACTGAAAAAACAGAAAATTCTCTATGTGCGCAATCTGTGTAAAAAAGGAGATAATCAGAGATGTTAGTGTATAACTATGTTCCCCATGGCTCCTCTTCTTATCCTGCATCTGACTTTCAGATGAAGAACAGACTACAGAAGGCCCAGTTTCATGTCTATTTTTGTCTGCTATATCTGAAGAGCATGTTTCTGCCACATTATGTGGTATTTCACTGCTCTGGCTCATAGGTGACACATTATTGTTACTCAGTGCAGTTGCTGCGTCAAAGTTTCTAAGTAAGCTGAGCTGTAAGTATAGTGGTCTGCCTTCTCTTGTAGTTGTTGTGCCAGGATGAGGAAGAAGGTAGATATCTAGAATGTTCTTACCCAGGTCATTTAAATCAATCCCGGGGATAATGTTGGAATAGATTTCTTGTAGTTCAGGCTTGGAACAGAATATCTTAAAACTGGGTTTGGTTCTGTTCTAATAATATTTCATTGTGTCCTTAAATCCTGCCCAGTGGATTGAAGAATGTCTGAGATTAATTCAGTTGTTAGGGCAAAAGAACCAGCCTTCATGTTAACAACTTATTCCATCCAGTACAGCTCTTTTGAGTGTGTACCTTTAACTCCCAGTGGGTGTGGCTTGGGCCTTTAAAAAATGAAATTATCTCCATACAGTTCTAAAAAATACTCATTGACAGAGTCCACATGTCAATAGAATTGTAGTTGCCATCATGTATGCTTCAAGATAAAATATTCTAATACCTTGTATGTACCATGATTTTGGAAATATTAATGCAAATATCAGCAAGCAATATTTGGCACCTAGAGGCGCAGTAGGAAGTAACTGCAGAAACTCCTGGAGGCGCACATGGCTGTAATGAGTTGTTAAATATGTGATGAAATACCTGAGAGACGCCAGGCCTCATCAGTGATTCAGTTTGTAGTGGAAGTGATCAATGCTTCAGTAACTATGTTCTCACATCATAATGCAAATATATAAAATAAAGATAGTAAGATTATTTATTATTGGCATCTCTTGCCTTTTTTGTGGTGTCCTATATTTGTCATTTCATATTCTTTTGTGATAGACTTCCAACAATTAAGGTGCAAAGAAGGTAGTTATTCTAGTGTGGTTAACTTCTGCTTAAAAGCAGAAATTGTGATCTCATTGTGCCTTTTTTTTGGCTTGGTGACTGTCTCTAGATTCTAAAACACCAAAATATAATACCAAAATAACACACATTATGGAATATGACATTGGCAACCTTAAAACACTGGACCCCACCCAGTTTGGGTTTGTGAAGGGCCGATCTTGTCTCCTGAACCTGATTGACTTCTTTGAATCAGTCTCCAGAGCCATGGATGAGGGTAAGGCAGTCCACACAGCCTATCTGGACCTCACCAAGGCCTTTTGACACCATCCCCCACTCTGGAATCATAGATAAACTTACTAAGCTGGGCATTAATCCCTACGTCACTTGATGGGTTGCCAACTGGCTTACTGACAGAACCCACAATGTAAAAGTAGCGAACTCCAAATCCAGCTCCAGACAAATGACAAGTGGAGTACCTCAGGGTTCAGTCTTGGGACCTCTCGTGTTTGGCATCTACTTCTCTGAAGTACAGGCCAACACTAAGGGACTCTGGCTAACAAAGTTCGCAGATGACTGCAAACTGGGAGCCATTACTGAATCCCCAAATGATGTGGATACTCTACAAAAGGGCCTTACAGAAACAGATGCTTGGTGCTGGAGCCATGGGCTCAAGCTCAATGCCAAGAAATGTATAGTTATCCCCTTGGGAAAAAACATGTACCCGTGAATTACCACATAGGTGGCAGTACACTAAACACCGAAAGTGTGATAAGAGACTTAGGGACACAGGTAGATAGTGGTCTCACCTTCAATAACCACATCGCCACAACAGTCAGGAAATCCTTCTATGTGGCACACCTCATCACCAAGGGCTTTTCATCCAGAAAAAAGAAGGTCATTGCCCCACTGTACTCATCCCTCATTAGACCCATTATAGAATACAAAGCCCCATTTGGTATGTACCTCTCAAGACATCTGCAACAGCTGAAAAGGCCGCAGATATACCTCACTAAAAGAATCACAGGCCTAAAGCAGATGCCCTATGCTGACCACCTTAAAAATCTCCAGCTATACTCTGTCACATATCGTCTACTCCGAGGTGATCTCTGCTTAACATACAAGACCATGTCAAACCCAGAGCTGTTGGACATGCTACACTTAAAGAAATCCCAATCCCTCTGAGCCACATGCTCCGGGGATCTAACCCTTGTCATCACAATAAACAAAACATGCTGGAGGGATAGGTTCCTGATCCAGAGACTCCCCAGACTCTGGAATAGACTTCCCATACATGTCAAGCAGAGCGCCTCTTTGACCCTCTTCAAAAGGAACCTTGACGATTGGATGGGAGAAAGGAAATTCACCCCGGGGATCACATCAGTCACCCTGCTAAACAGGGGTCCAGGGAAGTAAATAGTGTGGGAAGAAATGGCCAGGGAATTGTTATGGCTAGGCTTGTATAGGCCCCACGGTTGATAGCCTAGTACCAACCTATGAACCTGTGAATTTTATCAGGTATGCATAGCCAAAGCTTATGCTAACATTGGGGGTTGCAGTTTATCCTTCTTCCTAGTAAAGGCTAAAGGAAATACATTTTGTTTTATTTTATATTTGATTACCAAGATGACCCACTGATCACATTTCACTATTTGCAGGTACTGTGTAGTTACATGTCATTACAAAAGTATGCATAAGGATTTCTACAGAACATATTTATTGGTCCTGCAGAGATACCAAGTGATAGCAAGTATTCCCACAGAGAACATTTTTCGGTCCTACAAAGATGTGATGGTGATAGGATTCTCACATAAAACATTTTTCAGTCCTAAAAAGATGTGATGGTGATAGTTAGGATTCTCACATAAAACATTTTTTCAGTCCTACAAAGATGTGATGGTGATAGTAAGGATTCCCACAGAAAACATTTTTTTCAGTCCTGCAGAGTTGTGATCCTGAATGACAGTAAGGGTTCCAACAGAAAACATTTTTCAGTCCTGCAGAGACATAATAGCTTTTGATAGTAAGGAATCCTACAGCAAACATTTTTCAGTCCTGCAAATTGTGATACTGAGTGATAGTAAGGAGTGCCACAGAAAACATTTTTCATAGGTTCATAGGTAGGTACTAGGCTATTTGCCCAAGGGCCTAAGTAAGCCTAGCCAACAAGGTTCCCTGGCTTATGCCACCCAAGAAAGTTATTTTCCTGTGCCCCTGTCGAGCAGAGCCAGAGAAGTGATCCCCGGGGTGTATTTCATATTTCCCATCCACTCATCAAGATTGCTCTTAAAGAGTGCTTATGAGGAACTTTGCTTGACATAGATGGGTAGCTTGTTCCAGAGTATGGCAAGTCTCTGGGACAGGAGTCTATCCCTCCAGCATGTCCTGTTTATTGTGATGACAAGGGTTAGGTCCCTAGAGCATGTAGCTCGGAGGTTTTTGGGATTTCTTTAGGTGTAGCATGTCCAGCAGCTCTGGGTTTGATATAGCTTTATATGTTAGGCAGAGATCACCTTGGAGTAGGCAATATGCTACGGAGTAAAGCTGGAGTTTTTTGAGACGGTCAGTGTAAGGCATCTGTTTGAGGCCAGTAATCCTCTTTGTGAGGTACTTCTGCGGCCTTTCCAGCTGCTGCAGATGTCTTGTTAGGTACATTCCAAAAGGAGTGTTGTACTCTATACTGGGTCTACTGAGTGTCGAGTAGAGGGGAACAATGACCTCTTTTTTCCTGGATGAGAATCTTTTTGTGATGAGGTGTGCCACGTAGAAGGATTTCCTGACTACTGTGGTGATGCGGTTATCAAAGGAGAGACTTCTGTCCACCTGGGTCCCAAGGTCTCTTATCACACATTCGGCATTAAGTAGACTGCCGCCTATGTGATAGTTCATAGGTACAGTGTTTTTACCAAAGGGGATGACAATGCACATTTTGGCATTGAGCTTGAGGCCATGGCTCTGACACCAGGCATCTGTCTCAGTGAGGCCCTTCTGCAGGATGTCCACATCATTTGGGGACTCGATTATGGCTCCTAGTTTGCAGTCATCTGTGAACTTCCTTAGCCAAAGGCCTTCTGTGTTAGCCTGTACTTCAGAGAAGTAGATACCAAACAGGAGAGGCCCCAGGACTGAACCCTGTGGTACTCCACTTGTCACTGGTTTGAAGTCAGATTTGGAGTCTGCAACTTTTACAGTGTGGGTTCTGTCAGTGAGCCAGTTGGTAACCCATCTTGTGACATAGGGATTTTTACCTAGTTTAGTGAGTTTGGCTATAATTCCAGAATGGGGAATGGTGTCAAAAGCCTTGGCGAGGTCAAGATAGGCTGTGTGAACCACCTTACCCTCGTTTGCAGCTTTGGTGACTGCCTCAAAGAAGTCAAGCAGGTTCAGGAGGCATAATCTGCCATTCACAAACCCAAACTGGGTGGGATCCAGAGTTTGGAGGTTACCAATGTCTTTGTTTATGAGTTCCATAATGATACATTTCATGGCCTTACACACCAGGCTCATCGGGCTAATAGGGTGTTAGTTCCCAGGATCAGTGGTGGCTCCCCCTTTGTGGAGTGGGATAACTGTTGCTCTGCACCATTCAGTGGGCACAAAGCCTGATGTGAGGCTATGATTGAACATGGTGCTTAGGTGGGGAGCCAGTTTGTTCTAAAGTTCATGTAAAACGCAGAATGGGATGTTGCCCGGTCCCATGGATGCTGTGTTTTTGGCTTCAGAGAGTACAGCTTTTACCTGCGTACTTGTGATTACAGGAACTCTGCATTCTGCCTCCTGCAGAGATATAATACTAATTGACAGCTTGTCACATTCTGCTCCTACTGCTGTGAAGATAATTGAGTGAACAGAGTGCAGTCATAAAGTCAAACTTAAATTGCTGTTAACAGAACTGGTGGAAGCACTGGTCACATGAATTAAAGGGCCTCCCCTAGTACAGTTGTGCACCCTAGCTAGCACTGGTCACAAGACTTAAAGGGCCTTTCCTAGTACAGTCGTGCACCCTAGCTAGCACTGGTCACATGACTTAAAGGGCCTCTCCAAGTACAGTTGTGCACCCTAGCTAGCATTGGTCACATGACTTAAAGGGCCTCTCCTAGTACAGTTGTGCACCCTAGCTAGCACTGGTCACATGACTTAAAGGGCCTATCCTAGTACAGTTGTGCACCTTAGCTAGCACTGGTCACATGGAATAGAGGGCATCTCCTAGTACAGTTGTGTACCCTAGCTAGCACTGGTCACATGAATTAAAGGGCCTCTCATAGTACAGTTGTGCAACCTAGTTAGCACTGGTCACATGAATTAAAGGGCCTCTCCTAGTACAGTTGTGCACCCTAGCTAGCACTGGTCACATGAATTAAAGGGCCTCTCCTAGTACAGTTGTGCACCCTAGCTAGCACTGGTCACATGAATTAAAGGACCTCTCCTAGTACAGTTGTGCACCGTAGCTAGCACTGGTCACATGAATTAAAGGGACTCTCCTAGTACAGTTGTGCACCCTAGCTAGCACTGGTCACATGACTTAAAGGGCCCCTCCTAGTACAGTTGTGCACCCTAGCTAGCACTGGTCACAAGAATTAAAGGGCCTCTCCTAGTACAGTTGTGCACCCTAGCTAGCACTGGTCACATGAATTAAAGGGCCTCTCCTAGTACAGTTGTGCACCCTAGCCAGCACTGGTCACATGAATTAAAGGGCCTCTACTAGTAAAGTTGTGCACCCTAGCTAGCACTGGTCACATGAATTAAAGGGCCTCTCCTAGAAAAGTTGTGCACCCTAGCTAGCACTGGTCATATGAATTAAAGGGCCTCTCCTAGTACAGTTGTGCACCCTAGCAAGCACTGGGGACATGACTTAAAGGGCCTCTCCTAGATGCAGTTGTGCACCCTAGCTAGCACTGGTCACATGAATTAAAGGGCCTCTCCTAGTACAGTTGTGCACCCTAGCTAGCACTAGTCACATGACTTAAAGGGCCTCTCCTAGTACAGTTGTGCACCCTAGCTAGCACTGGTCACACGAATTAAAGGGCCTCTCCTAGTACAGTTGTGCACCCTAGCTAGCACTGGTCACATAACTTAAAGGGCCTCTACTAGTACAGTTGTGCACCCTAGCTAGCACTGGTCACATGACTTAAAGGGCCTCTCCTAGTACAGTTGTGCACCCTAGCTAGCACTGGTCACATGACTTAAAGGGCCTCTCCTAGTACAGTTGTGCACCCTAGCAAGCACTGGGGACATGACTTAAAGGGCCTCTCCTAGATGCAGTTGTGCACCCTAGCTAGCACTGGTCACATGAATTAAAGGGACTCTCCTAGTACAGTTGTGCACCCTAGCTAGCACTGGTCACATGACTTAAAGGGCCCCTCCTAGTACAGTTGTGCACCCTAGCTAGCACTGGTCACAAGAATTAAAGGGCCTCTCCTAGTACAGTTGTGCACCCTAGCTAGCACTGGTCACATGAATTAAAGGGCCTCTCCTAGTACAGTTGTGCACCCTAGCCAGCACTGGTCACATGAATTAAAGGGCCTCTCCTAGTAAAGTTGCGCACCCTAGCTAGCACTGGTCACATGACTTAAAGGGCCTCTCCTAGTACAGTTGTGCACCCTAGCTAGCACTGGTCACATGACTTAAAGGGCCTCTCCTAGTACAGTTGTGCACCCTAGCTAGCACTGGTCACATGACTTAAAGGGCCTCTCCTAGTACAGTTGTGCACCCTAGCTAGCACTGGTCACATGGAATAGAGGGCCTCTCCTAGTACAGTTGTGCACCCTAGCTAGCACTGGTCACATGAATTAAGGGGCCTCTCCTAGTACAGTTGTGCACCCTAGCTAGCACTGGTCACATGAATTAAAGGGACTTTCCAAGTACAGTTGTGCACCCTAGCTAGCACTGGTCACATGACTTAAAGGGCCCCTCCTAGTACAGTTGTGCACCCTAGCTAGCACTGGTCACAAGAATTAAAGGGCCTATCCTAGTACAGTTGTGCACCCTAGCTAGCACTGGTCACATGAATTAAAGGGCCTCTCCTAGTAAAGTTGTGCACCCTAGCTAGCACTGGTCACATGTATTAAAGGGCCTCTCCTAGTACAGTTGTGCACCCTAGCTAGCACTGGTCACATGAATTAAAGGGCCTCTCCTAGAAAAGTTGTGCACCCTAGCTAGCACTGGTCACATGAATTAAAGGGCCTCTCCTAGTACAGTTGTGCACCTTTAGCTAGCACTGGTCACATGAATTAAAGGGCCTCTCCTAGTACAGTTGTGCACCCTAGCTAACACTGGTCACATGACTTAAAGGGCCTCTCCTAGTGCAGTTGTGCACCCTAGCTAGCACTGGTCACATGAATTAAAGGGCCTGTCCTAGTATAGTTGTGCAACCTAGCTAGCACTGGTCACATGACTTAAAGGGCCTCTCCTAGTACAGTTGTTCACGCTAGCTAGCACTGGTCACATGAATTAAAGGGCCTCTCCAATTACAGTTGTGCACCCTAGCTAGCACTGGTCACATGACTTAAAGGGCCTCGCGTAGTACAGTTGTGCACCCTAGCTAGCACTGGTCACATGAATTAAAGGGCCTCTCCTAGTACAGTTGTGCACCCTAGCTAGCACAGGTCACATGACTTAAAGGGCCTCTCCTAGTACAGTTGTGCATCATAGCTAGCACTGGTCAGATGGATTAGAGGGCCTCTCCTAGTACAGTTGTGCACCCTAGCTAGCACTGGTCACATGAATTAAAGGGCCTCTCCTAGAAAAGTTGTGCACCCTAGCTAGCACTGGTCATATGAATTAAAGGGCCTCTCCTAGTACAGTTGTGCACCCTAGCTAGCACTGGTGACATGACTTAAAGGGCCTCTCCTAGATGCAGTTGTGCACCCTAGCTAGCACTGGTCACATGAATTAAAGGGCCTCTCCTAGTACAGTTGAGCACCCTAGCTAGCACTAGTCACATGACTTAAAGGGCCTCTCCTAGTACAGTTGTGTACCCT
This sequence comes from Protopterus annectens, assembly GCF_019279795.1. Taxonomy (NCBI): domain Eukaryota; kingdom Metazoa; phylum Chordata; order Ceratodontiformes; family Protopteridae; genus Protopterus; species Protopterus annectens. Next base: position 31,645,822 of record NC_056749.1, read on the forward strand.
AGCTAGCACTGGTCACATGAATTAAAGGGCCTCTCCTATTACAGTTGTGCCCCCTAGCTAGCACTGGTCACATGACTTAAAGGGCCTCTCCTAGTACAGTTGTGCACCCTAGCTAGCACTGGTCACATGACTTAAAGGGCCTCTCCTAGTACAGTTGTACACCCTAGCTAGCACTGGTCACATGTATTAGAGGGCCTCTCCTAGTACAGTTGTGCACCCTAGCTAACACTGGTCACATGAATTAAGGGGCCTCTCCTAGTACAGTTGTGCACCCTAGCTAGCACTGGTCACATGAATTAAAGGGACTTTCCAAGTACAGTTGTGCACCCTAGCTAGCACTGGTCACATGACTTAAAGGGCCCCTCCTAGTACAGTTGTGCACCCTAGCTAGCACTGGTCACAAGAATTAAAGGGCCTATCCTAGTACAGTTGTGCACCCTAGCTAGCACTGGTCACATGAATTAAAGGGCCTCTCCTAGTACAATTGTGCACCCTAGTTAGCACTGGTCACATGTATTAAAGGGCCACTCCTAGTACAGTTGTGCACCCTAGCTAGCACTGGTCACATGAATTAAAGGGCCTCTCCTAGAAAAGTTGTGCACCCTAGCTAGCACTGGTCACATGAATTAAAGGGCCTCTCCTAGTACAGTTGTGCACCTTTAGCTAGCACTGGTCACATGAATTAAAGGGCCTCTCCTAGTACAGTTGTGCACCCTAGCTAACACTGGTCACATGACTTAAAGGGCCTCTCCTAGTGCAGTTGTGCACCCTAGCTAGCACTGGTCACATGAATTAAAGGGCCTCTCCTAGTATAGTTGTGCAAGCTAGCTAGCACTGGTCACATGACTTAAAGGGCCTCTCCTAGTACAGTTGTGCACCCTAGCTAGCACTCTTCACATGAATTAAAGGGCCTCTCCTATTACAGTTGTGCACCCTAGCTAGCACTGGTCACATGACTTAAAGGGCCTCGCGTAGTACAGTTGTGCACCCTAGCTAGCACTGGTCACATGAATTAACGGGCCTCTCCTACTACAGTTGTGCACCCTAGCTAGCACTGGTCACATGACTTAAAGGGCCTCTCCTAGTACAATTGTGCATCATAGCTAGCACTGGTCACATGGATTAGAGGGCCTCTCCTAGTACAGTTGTGCACCCTAGCTAGCACTGGTCACATGAATTAAAGGGCCTCTCCTAGTACAGTTGTGCACCCTATCTAGCACTGGTCACATGACTTAAAGGGCCTCTCCTAGTACAGTTGTGCACCCTAGCTTGCACTGGTCACATGGATTAGAGGGCCTCTCCTAGTACAGTTGTGCACCGTAGCTAGCACTGGTCACATGACTTAAAGGGCCTCTCCTAGTACAGTTGTGCACCCTAGCTAGCACTGGTCACATGACTTAAAGGGCCTCTCCTAGTACAGTTGTGTACCCTAGCTAGCACTGGTCACATGAATTAATGGGCCTCTTTTAGTACAGTTGTGCACCCTAGCTAGCACTGGTCACATGACTTAAACGGCCTCTCCTAGTACAGTTGTGCACCCTAGCTAGCACTGGTCACATGGATTAGAGGGCCTCTCAAAGTACAGTTGTGCACCCTAGATAGCACTGGTCATATGAATTAAAGGGCCTCTCCTAGTACAGTTGTGCACCCTCGCTAGCACTTGTCACATGACTTAAAGGGCCTCTCCTAGTACAGTTATGCACCCTAGCTAGCACTGGTCACATGAATTAATGGGCCTCTCCTAGTACAGTTGTGCATCTTAGCTAGCACTGGTCACATGAATTAAAGGGCTTCTCCTAGTGCAGTTGTGCACCCTAGCTAGCACTGGTCACATGACTTAAAAGGCCTCTCCTAGTACAGTTGTGCACCCTAGCTAGCACTGGTCACATGACTTAAAGGGCCTCTCCTACTACAGTTGTGCACCCTAGCTAGCACTGTTCACATGACTTAAAGGGCCTCTCCTAGTACAGTTGTTCACCCTAGCCAGCACTGGTCACATGACTTAAATGGCCTCTCCTAGTACAGTTGTGCACCCTTGCTAGCACTAGTCACATGAATTAAAGTGCCTCTCCTAGTACAGTTGTGCACCCTAGCTAGCACTGGTTGGATGAATTAAAGGGCCTCTCCTAGTACAGTTGTGCACCCTATCTAGCACTGGTCACATGACTTAAATGGCCTCTCCTAGTACAGTTGTGCACCCTAGCTAGCACTGGTCACATGACTTAAAGGGCCTCTCCTAGTACAATTGTGCACCCAAGCTAGCACTGGTCACATGACTTAAAGGGCCTCTCCTAGTACAGTTGTGCACCCTAGCTAGCACTGGTCACATGAATTAAAGGGCCTCTCCTAGTACAGTTGTGCACCCTAGCTAGCACTGCTCACATGAATTAAAGGGCCTCTCCTAGTACAGTTGTGCGCCCTAGCTAGCACTGGTCACATGACTTAAAGGGCCTCTCCTAGTGCAGTTGTGCACCCAAGCTAGCACTGGTCACATGACTTAAAGGGCTTCTCCTAGTGCAGTTGTGCAGCCTAACTAGCACTGGTCACATGACTTAAAGGGCCTCTCCTAGTACAGTTGTGCACCCTAGCTAGCACTGGTCACATGACTTAAAAGGCCTCTCCTAGAACAGTTGTGCACCCTAGCTAGCACTGGTCACATGAATTAAAGGGCCTCTCCTAGTACTGTTGTGCACCCTAGCTAGCACTGGTCACATGACTTAAAGGCCTCTCCTAGTACAGTTGTGCACCCTAGCTAGCACTGGTCACATGACTTAAAGGGCCTCTCCTAGTACAGTTGTGCACCCTAGCTAGCACTGGTCACATGACTTAGATGGCCTCTCCTAGTACAGTTGTGCACCCTAGCTAGCACTGGTCACATGAATTAAAGGGCCTCTCCTAGTACAGTTGTGCACCCTATCTAGCACTGGTCACATGACTTAAAGGGCCTCTCCTAGTACAGTTGTGCACCCTAGCTAGCACTGGTCACATGACTTAAAGGGCCTCTCCTACTACAGTTGTGCACCCTAGCTAGCACTGGTCACATGACTTAAAGGGCCTCTCCTAGTACAGTTGTGCACCCTAGCTATCACTGGTCACATGACTTAAATGGCATCTCCTAGTACAATTGTGCACCCTAGCTAGCACTGGTCACATGAATTAAAGGGCCTCTCCTAGTACAGTTGTGCACCCTAGCTAGCACTGGTCACATGAATTAAAGGGCCTCTCCTAGTACAGTTGTGCACCCTATCTAGCACTGGTCACATGACTTAAAGGGCCTCTCCTAGTACAGTTGTGCACCCTAACTAGCACTGGTCACATGACTTTAAGGGCCTCTCCTTGTACAGTTGTGCACCCTAACTAGCACTGGTTACATGCCTTAAAAGACCTCTCCTAGTACAGTTGTGCACCCTATCTAGCACTGATCACATGGATTAGAGGGCCTCTCCTAGTACAGTTGTGCACCCTAGCTAGCACTGGTCACATGAAATAAAGGGCCTCTCCTAGTACAGTTGTGCACCCTAGCTAGCACTGGTCACAAGACTTAAAGGGCCTCTCCTAGTAACAGTTGTGCACCCTAGCTAGCACTGGTCACATGGATTAGAGGGCCTCTCCTAGTACAGTTGTGCACCCTAGCTAGCACTGGTCACATGAATTAAATGGCCTCTCCTAGTACAGTTGTGCACCCTAGCTAACACTGGTCACATGACTTAAAGGGCCTCTCCTAGTGCAGTTGTGCACCCTAGCTAGCACTGGTCACATGAATTAAAGGGCCTCTCCTAGTATAGTTGTGCAAGCTAGCTAGCACTGGTCACATGACTTAAAGGGCCTCTCCTAGTACAGTTGTGCACCCTAGCTAGCACTGGTCACATGAATTAAAGGGTCTCTCCTATTACAGTTGTGCACCCTAGCTAGCACTGGTCACATGACTTTAAGGGCCTCGCGTAGTACAGTTGTGCACCCTAGCTAGCACTGGTCACATGAATTAAAGGGCCTCTCCTAGTACAGTTGTGCACCCTAGCTAGCACTGGTCACATGACTTAAAGGGCCTCTCCTAGTACAATTGTGCTTCATAGCTAGCACTGGTCACATGGATTAGAGGGCCTCTCCTAGTACAGTTGTGCACCCTAGCTAGCACTGGTCACATGAATTAAAGGGCCTCTCCTAGTACAGTTGTGCACCCTAGCTTGCACTGGTCACATGACTTAAAGGGCCTCTCCTAGTACAGTTGTGCACCCTAGCTTGCACTGGTCACATGGATTAGAGGGCCTCTCCTAGTACAGTTGTGCACCGTAGCTAGCACTGGTCACATGACTTAAAGGGCCTCTCCTAGTACAGTTATGCACCCTAGCTAGCACTGGTTACATGACTTAAAGGGCCTCTCCTAGTACAGTTGTGTACCCTAGCTAGCACTTGTCACATGAATTAAAGGGCCTCTTTTAGTACAGTTGTGCACCCTAGCTAGCACTGGTCACATGACTTAAACGGCCTCTCCTAGTACAGTTGTGCACCCGAGATAGCACTGGTCACATGGATTAGAGGGCCTCTCCAAGTACAGTTGTCCACCCTAGCTAGCACTGGTCACATGAATTAAAGGGCCTCTCCTAGTACAGTTGTGCACCCTAGCTAGCACTGGTCACATGACTTAAAGGGCCTCTCCTAGTACAGTTATGCACCCTAGCTAGCACTGGTCACATGAATTAATGGGCCTCTCCTAGTACAGTTGTGCACCCTACCTAGCACTGGTCACATGAATTAAAGGGCCTCTCCTAGTGCAGTTGTGCACCCTATCTAGCACTGGTCACATGACTTAAAGGGCCTCCCCTAGTACAGTTGTGCACCCTAGCTAGCACTGGTCACATGACTTAAAGGGCCTCTCCTACTACAGTTGTGCACCCTAGCTAGCACTGGTCACATGAATTAAAGGGCCTCTCCTAGTGCAGTTGTGCACCCTAGCTAGCACTGGTCACATGAATTAAAGGGCCTGTCCTAGTATAGTTGTGCAACCTAGCTAGCACTGGTCACATGACTTAAAGGGCCTCTCCTAGTACAGTTGTGCACCCTAGCTAGCACTGGTCACATGAATTAAAGGGCCTCTCCTATTACAGTTGTGCACCTTAGCTAGCACTGGTCACATGACTTAAAGGGCCTCGCGTAGTACAGTTGTGCACCCTAGCTAGCAGTGGTCACATGAAATAAAGGGCCTCTCCTAGTACAGTTGTGCACCCTAGCTAGCACAGGTCACATGACTTAAAGGGCCTCTCCTAGTACAGTTGTGCATCATAGCTAGCACTGGTCAGATGGATTAGAGGGCCTCTCCTAGTACAGTTGTGCACCCTAGCTAGCACTGGTCACATGAATTAAAGGGCCTCCTAGAAAAGTTGTGCACCCTAGCTAGCACTGGTCATATGAATTAAAGGGCCTCTCCTAGTACAGTTGTGCACCATAGCTAGCACTGGTGACATGACTTAAAGGGCCTCTCCTAGATGCAGTTGTGCACCCTAGCTAGCACTGGTCACATGAATTAAAGGGCCTCTCCTAGTACAGTTGTGCACCCTAGCTAGCACTAGTCACATGACTTAAAGGGCCTCTCCTAGTACAGTTGTGTACCCTAGCTAGCACTGGTCACATGAATTAAAGGGCCTCTCCTAGTACAGTTGTGCACCCTAGCTAGCACTGGTCACATGAATTAAGGGGCCTCTCCTAGTACAGTTGTGCACCCTAGCTAGCACTGGTCACATGAATTAAAGGGCCTCTCCTAGTACAGTTGTGCACCCTAGCTAGCACTGGTCACATGAATTAAAGGGCCTCTCCTAGTACAGTTGTGCACCCTAGCTAGCACTGGTCACAAGAATTAAAGGGCCTATCCTAGTACAGTTGTGCACCCTAGCTAGCACTGGTCACATGAATTAAAGGGCCTCTCCTAGTATAGTTGTGCAAGCTAGCTAGCACTGGTCACATGACTTAAAGGGCCTCTCCTAGTACAGTTGTGCACCCTAGCTAGCACTGGTCACATGAATTAAAGGGCCTCTCCTATTACAGTTGTGCACCCTAGCTAGCACTGGTCACATGACTTAAAGGGCCTCGCGTAGTACAGTTGTGCACCCTAGCTAGCACTGGTCACATGAATTAAAGGGCCTCTCCTAGTACAGTTGTGCACCATAGCTAGCACTGGTCACATGACTTAAAGGGCCTCTCCTAGTACAATTGTGCATCATAGCTAGCACTGGTCACATGGATTAGAGGGCCTCTCCTAGTACAGTTGTGCACCCTAGCTAGCACTGGTCACATGAATTAAAGGGCCTCTCCTAGTACAGTTGTGCACCCTAGCTAGCACTGGTCACATGAATTAAAGGGCCTCTCCTAGTACAGTTGTGCACCCTAGCTAGCACTAGTCACATGACTTAAAGGGCCTCTCCTAGTACAGTTGTGCACCCTAGCTAGCACTGGTCACACGAATTAAAGGGCCTCTCCTAGTACAGTTGTGCACCCTAGCTAGCACTGGTCACATGACTTAAAGGGCCTCTACTAGTACAGTTGTGCACCCTAGCTAGCACTGGTCACATGACTTAAAGGGCCTCTCCTAGTACAGTTGTGCACCCTAGCTAGCACTGGTCACATGACTTAAAGGGCCTCTCCTAGTACAGTTGTGCACCCTAGCTAGCACTGGTCACATGGAATAGAGGGCCTCTCCTAGTACAGTTGTGCACCCTAGCTAGCACTGGTCACATGAATTAAGGGGCCTCTCCTAGTACAGTTGTGCACCCTAGCTAGCACTGGTCACATGAATTAAAGGGACTTTCCAAGTACAGTTGTGCACCCTAGCTAGCACTGGTCACATGACTTAAAGGGCCCCTCCTAGTACAGTTGTGCACCCTAGCTAGCACTGGTCACAAGAATTAAAGGGCCTATCCTAGTACAGTTGTGCACCCTAGCTAGCACTGGTCACATGAATTAAAGGGCCTCTCCTAGTAAAGTTGTGCACCCTAGCTAGCACTGGTCACATGTATTAAAGGGCCTCTCCTAGTACAGTTGTGCACCCTAGCTAGCACTGGTCACATGAATTAAAGGGCCTCTCCTAGAAAAGTTGTGCACCCTAGCTAGCACTGGTCACATGAATTAAAGGGCCTCTCCTAGTACAGTTGTGCACCTTTAGCTAGCACTGGTCACATGAATTAAAGGGCCTCTCCTAGTACAGTTGTGCACCCTAGCTAACACTGGTCACATGACTTAAAGGGCCTCTCCTAGTGCAGTTGTGCACCCTAGCTAGCACTGGTCACATGAATTAAAGGGCCTGTCCTAGTATAGTTGTGCAACCTAGCTAGCACTGGTCACATGACTTAAAGGGCCTCTCCTAGTACAGTTGTTCACGCTTAGCTAGCACTGGTCACATGAATTAAAGGGCCTCTCCAATTACAGTTGTGCACCCTAGCTAGCACTGGTCACATGACTTAAAGGGCCTCGCGTAGTACAGTTGTGCACCCTAGCTAGCACTGGTCACATGAATTAAAGGGCCTCTCCTAGTACAGTTGTGCACCCTAGCTAGCACAGGTCACATGACTTAAAGGGCCTCTCCTAGTACAGTTGTGCATCATAGCTAGCACTGGTCAGATGGATTAGAGGGCCTCTCCTAGTACAGTTGTGCACCCTAGCTAGCACTGGTCACATGAATTAAAGGGCCTCTCCTAGAAAAGTTGTGCACCCTAGCTAGCACTGGTCATATGAATTAAAGGGCCTCTCCTAGTACAGTTGTGCACCCTAGCTAGCACTGGTGACATGACTTAAAGGGCCTCTCCTAGATGCAGTTGTGCACCCTAGCTAGCACTGGTCACATGAATTAAAGGGCCTCTCCTAGTGCAGTTGAGCACCCTAGCTAGCACTAGTCACATGACTTAAAGGGCCTCTCCTAGTACAGTTGTGTACCCTAGCTAGCACTGGTCACATGAATTAAAGGGCCTCTCCTATTACAGTTGTGCACCCTAGCTAGCATTGGTCACATGACTTAAAGGGCCTCTACTAGTACAGTTGTGCACCCTAGCTAGCACTGGTCACATGACTTAAAGGGCCTCTCCTAGTACAGTTGTGCACCCTAGCTAGCACTGGTCACATGACTTAAAGGGCCTCTCCTAGTACAGTTGTACACCCTAGCTAGCACTGGTCACATGTATTAGAGGGCCTCTCCTAGTACAGTTGTGCACCCTAGCTAACACTGGTCACATGAATTAAGGGGCCTCTCCTAGTACAGTTGTGCACCCTAGCTAGCACTGGTCACATGAATTAAAGGGACTTTCCAAGTACAGTTGTGCACCCTAGGTAGCACTGGTCACATGACTTAAAGGGCCCCTCCTAGTACAGTTGTGCACCCTAGCTAGCACTGGTCACAAGAATTAAAGGGCCTATCCTAGTACAGTTGTGCACCCTAGCTAGCACTGGTCACATGAATTAAAGGGCCTCCTAGTACAATTGTGCACCCTAGTTAGCACTGGTCACATGTATTAAAGGGCCACTCCTAGTACAGTTGTGCACCCTAGCTAGCACTGGTCACATGAATTAAAGGGCCTCTCCTAGAAAAGTTGTGCACCCTAGCTAGCACTGGTCACATGAATTAAAGGGCCTCTCCTAGTACAGTTGTGCACCTTTAGCTAGCACTGGTCACATGAATTAAAGGGCCTCTCCTAGTACAGTTGTGCACCCTAGCTAACACTGGTCACATGACTTAAAGGGCCTCTCCTAGTGCAGTTGTGCACCCTAGCTAGCACTGGTCACATGAATTAAAGGGCCTCTCCTAGTATAGTTGTGCAAGCTAGCTAGCACTGGTCACATGACTTAAAGGGCCTCTCCTAGTACAGTTGTGCACCCTAGCTAGCACTGGTCACATGAATTAAAGGGCCTCTCCTATTACAGTTGTGCACCCTAGCTAGCACTGGTCACATGACTTAAAGGGCCTCGCGTAGTACAGTTGTGCACCCTAGCTAGCACTGGTCACATGAATTAACGGGCCTCTCCTACTACAGTTGTGCACCCTAGCTAGCACTGGTCACATGACTTAAAGGGCCTCTCCTAGTACAATTGTGCATCATAGCTAGCACTGGTCACATGGATTAGAGGGCCTCTCCTAGTACAGTTGTGCACCCTAGCTAGCACTGGTCACATGAATTAAAGGGCCTCTCCTAGTACAGTTGTGCACCCTATCTAGCACTGGTCACATGACTTAAAGGGCCTCTCCTAGTACAGTTGTGCACCCTAGCTTGCACTGGTCACATGGATTAGAGGGCCTCTCCTAGTACAGTTGTGCACCGTAGCTAGCACTGGTCACATGACTTAAAGGGCCTCTCCTAGTACAGTTGTGCACCCTAGCTAGCACTGGTCACATGACTTAAAGGGCCTCTCCTAGTACAGTTGTGTACCCTATCTAGCACTGGTCACATGAATTAATGGGCCTCTTTTAGTACAGTTGTGCACCCTAGCTAGCACTGGTCACATGACTTAAACGGCCTCTCCTAGTACAGTTGTGCACCCTAGCTAGCACTGGTCACATGGATTAGAGGGCCTCTCAAAGTACAGTTGTGCACCCTAGATAGCACTGGTCACATGAATTAAAGGGCCTCTGCTAGTACAGTTGTGCACCCTCGCTAGCACTTGTCACATGACTTAAAGGGCCTCTCCTAGTACAGTTATGCACCCTAGCTAGCACTGGTCACATGAATTAATGGGCCTCTCCTAGTACAGTTGTGCATCCTAGCTAGCACTGGTCACATGAATTAAAGGGCTTCTCCTAGTGCAGTTGTGCACCCTAGCTAGCACTGGTCACATGACTTAAAAGGCCTCTCCTAGTACAGTTGTGCACCCTAGCTAGCACTGGTCACATGACTTAAAGGGCCTCTCCTACTACAGTTGTGCACCCTAGCTAGCACTGTTCACATGACTTAAAGGGCCTCTCCTAGTACAGTTGTTCACCCTAGCCAGCACTGGTCACATGACTTAAATGGCCTCTCCTAGTACAGTTGTGCACCCTTGCTAGCACTAGTCACATGAATTAAAGTGCCTCTCCTAGTACAGTTGTGCACCCTAGCTAGCACTGGTTGGATGAATTAAAGGGCCTCTCCTAGTACAGTTGTGCACCCTATCTAGCACTGGTCACATGACTTAAATGGCCTCTCCTAGTACAGTTGTGCACCCTAGCTAGCACTGGTCACATGACTTAAAGGGCCTCTCCTAGTACAATTGTGCACCCAAGCTAGCACTGGTCACATGACTTAAAGGGCCTCTCCTAGTACAGTTGTGCACCCTAGCTAGCACTGGTCACATGAATTAAAGGGCCTCTCCTAGTACAGTTGTGCACCCTAGCTAGCACTGCTCACATGAATTAAAGGGCCTCTCCTAGTACAGTGCTAGCACTGGTCACATGACTTAAAGGGCCTCTCCTAGTGCAGTTGTGCACCCAAGCTAGCACTGGTCACATGACTTAAAGGGCTTCTCCTAGTGCAGTTGTGCAGCCTAACTAGCACTGGTCACATGACTTAAAGGGCCTCTCCTAGTACAGTTGTGCACCCTAGCTAGCACTGGTCACATGACTTAAAAGGCCTCTCCTAGAACAGTTGTGCACCCTAGCTAGCACTGGTCACATGAATTAAAGGGCCTCTCCTAGTACTGTTGTGCACCCTAGCTAGCACTGGTCACATGACTTAAAGGCCTCTCCTAGTACAGTTGTGCACCCTAGCTAGCACTGGTCACATGACTTAAAGGGCCTCTCCTAGTACAGTTGTGCACCCTAGCTAGCACTGGTCACATGACTTAGATGGCCTCTCCTAGTACAGTTGTGCACCCTAGCTAGCACTGGTCACATGAATTAAAGGGCCTCTCCTAGTACAGTTGTGCACCCTAGCTAGCACTGGTCACATGACTTAAAGGGCCTCTCCTAGTACAGTTGTGCACCCTAGCTAGCACTGGTCACATGACTTAAAGGGCCTCTCCTACTACAGTTGTGCACCCTAGCTAGCACTGGTCACATGACTTAAAGGGCCTCTCCTAGTACAGTTGTGCACCCTAGCTATCACTGGTCACATGACTTAAATGGCATCTCCTAGTACAATTGTGCACCCTAGCTAGCACTGGTCACATGAATTAAAGGGCCTCTCCTAGTACAGTTGTGCACCCTAGCTAGCACTGGTCACATGAATTAAAGGGCCTCTCCTAGTACAGTTGTGCACCCTATCTAGCACTGGTCACATGACTTAAAGGGCCTCTCCTAGTACAGTTGTGCACCCTAACTAGCACTGGTCACATGACTTTAAGGGCCTCTCCTTGTACAGTTGTGCACCCTAACTAGCACTGGTTACATGCCTTAAAAGACCTCTCCTAGTACAGTTGTGCACCCTATCTAGCACTGATCACATGGATTAGAGGGCCTCTCCTAGTACAGTTGTGCACCCTAGCTAGCACTGGTCACATGAATTAAAGGGCCTCTCCTAGTACAGTTGTGCACCCTAGCTAGCACTGGTCGCAAGACTTAAAGGGTCTCTCCTAGTAACAGTTGTGCACCCTAGCTAGCACTGGTCACATGGATTAGAGGGCCTCTCCTAGTACAGTTGTGCACCCTAGCTAGCACTGGTCACATGAATTAAATGGCCTCTCCTAGTACAGTTGTGCACCCTAGCTAACACTGGTCACATGACTTAAAGGGCCTCTCCTAGTGCAGTTGTGCACCCTAGCTAGCACTGGTCACATGAATTAAAGGGCCTCTCCTAGTATAGTTGTGCAAGCTAGCTAGCACTGGTCACATGACTTAAAGGGCCTCTCCTAGTACAGTTGTGCACCCTAGCTAGCACTGGTCACATGAATTAAAGGGTCTCTCCTATTACAGTTGTGCACCCTAGCTAGCACTGGTCACATGACTTTAAGGGCCTCGCGTAGTACAGTTGTGCACCCTAGCTAGCACTGGTCACATGAATTAAAGGGCCTCTCCTAGTACAGTTGTGCACCCTAGCTAGCACTGGTCACATGACTTAAAGGGCCTCTCCTAGTACAATTGTGCATCATAGCTAGCACTGGTCACATGGATTAGAGGGCCTCTCCTAGTACAGTTGTGCACCCTAGCTAGCACTGGTCACATGAATTAAAGGGCCTCTCCTAGTACAGTTGTGCACCCTAGCTTGCACTGGTCACATGACTTAAAGGGCCTCTCCTAGTACAGTTGTGCACCCTAGCTTGCACTGGTCACATGGATTAGAGGGCCTCTCCTAGTACAGTTGTGCACCGTAGCTAGCACTGGTCACATGACTTAAAGGGCCTCTCCTAGTACAGTTATGCACCCTAGCTAGCACTGGTTACATGACTTAAAGGGCCTCTCCTAGTACAGTTGTGTACCCTAGCTAGCACTTGTCACATGAATTAAAGGGCCTCTTTTAGTACAGTTGTGCACCCTAGCTAGCACTGGTCACATGACTTAAACGGCCTCTCCTAGTACAGTTGTGCACCCGAGCTAGCACTGGTCACATAGATTAGAGGGCCTCTCCAAGTACAGTTGTCCACCCTAGCTAGCACTGGTCACATGAATTAAAGGGCCTCTCCTAGTACAGTTGTGCACCCTAGCTAGCACTGGTCACATGACTTAAAGGGCCTCTCCTAGTACAGTTATGCACCCTAGCTAGCACTGGTCACATGAATTAATGGGCCTCTCCTAGTACAGTTGTGCACCCTACCTAGCACTGGTCACATGAATTAAAGGGCCTCTCCTAGTGCAGTTGTGCACCCTATCTAGCACTGGTCACATGACTTAAAGGGCCTCTCCTAGTACAGTTGTGCACCCTAGCTAGCACTGGTCACATGACTTAAAGGGCCTCTCCTACTACAGTTGTGCACCCTAGCTAGCACTGGTCACATGAATTAAAGGGCCTCTCCTAGTGCAGTTGTGCACCCTAGCTAGCACTGGTCACATGAATTAAAGGGCCTGTCCTAGTATAGTTGTGCAACCTAGCTAGCACTGGTCACATGACTTAAAGGGCCTCTCCTAGTACAGTTGTGCACCCTAGCTAGCACTGGTCACATGAATTAAAGGGCCTCTCCTATTACAGTTGTGCACCCTAGCTAGCACTGGTCACATGACTTAAAGGGCCTCGCGTAGTACAGTTGTGCACCCTAGCTAGCAGTGGTCACATGAAATAAAGGGCCTCTCCTAGTACAGTTGTGCACCCTAGCTAGCACAGGTCACATGACTTAAAGGGCCTCTCCTAGTACAGTTGTGCATCATAGCTAGCACTGGTCAGATGGATTAGAGGGCCTCTCCTAGTACAGTTGTGCACCCTAGCTAGCACTGGTCACATGAATTAAAGGGCCTCTCCTAGAAAAGTTGTGCACCCTAGCTAGCACTGGTCATATGAATTAAAGGGCCTCTCCTAGTACAGTTGTGCACCATAGCTAGCACTGGTGACATGACTTAAAGGGCCTCTCCTAGATGCAGTTGTGCACCCTAGCTAGCACTGGTCACATGAATTAAAGGGCCTCTCCTAGTACAGTTGTGCACCCTAGCTAGCACTAGTCACATGACTTAAAGGGCCTCTCCTAGTACAGTTGTGTACCCTAGCTAGCACTGGTCACATGAATTAAAGGGCCTCTCCTTTTACAGTTGTGCCCCCTAGCTAGCACTGGTCACATGACTTAAAGGGCCTCTCCTAGTACGGTTGTGCACCCTAGCTAGCACTGGTCACATGGATTAGAGGGCCTCTCCTAGTACAGTTGTGCACCCTAGCTAGCACTGGTCACATGAATTAAGGGGCCTCTCCTAGTACAGTTGTGCACCCTAGCTAGACCTGGTCACATGAATTAAAGGGACTTTCCAAGTACAGTTGTGCACCCTAGCTAGCACTGGTCACATGACTTAAAGGGCCCCTCCTAGTACAGTTGTGCACCCTAGCTAGCACTGGTCACAAGAATTAAAGGGCATATCCTAGTACAGTTGTGCACCCTAGCTAGCACTGGTCACATGAATTAAAGGGCCTCTCCTAGTACAATTGTGCACCCTAGCTAGCACTGGTCACATGTATTAAAGGGCCTCTCCTAGTACAGTTGTGCACCCTAGCTAGCACTCGTCACATGAATTAAAGGGCCTCTCCTAGAAAAGTTGTGCACACTAGCTAGCACTGGTCACATGAATTAAAGGTCCTCTCCTAGTACAGTTGTGCACCTTTAGCTAGCACTGGTCACAAGAATTAAAGGGCCTCTCCTAGTACAGTTGTGCACCCTAGCTAACACTGGTCACATGACCTAAAGGGCCTCTCCTAGTGCAGTTGTGCACCCTAGCTAGCACTGGTCACATGAATTAAAGGGCCTCTCCTAGTATAGTTGTGCAAGCTAGCTAGCACTGGTCACATGACTTAAAGGGCCTCTCCTAGTACAGTTGTGCACCCTAGCTAGCACTGGTCACATGAATTAAAGGGCCTCTCCTATTACAGTTGTGCACCCTAGCTAGCACTGGTCACATGACTTAAAGGGCCTCGCGTAGTACAGTTGTGCACCCTAGCTAGCACTGGTCACATGAATTAAAGGGCCTCTCCTAGTACAGTTGTGCACCATAGCTAGCACTGGTCACATGACTTAAAGGGCCTCTCCTAGTACAATTGTGCATCGTAGCTAGCACTGGTCACATGGATTAGAGGGCCTCTCCTAGTACAGTTGTGCACCCTAGCTAGCACTGGTCACATGAATTAAAGGGCCTCTCCTAGTACAGTTGTGCACCCTAGCTAGCACTGGTCACATGACGTAAAGGGCCTCTCCTAGTACAGTTGTGCACCCTAGCTTGCACTGGTCACATGGATTAGAGGTCCTCTCCTAGTACAGTTGTGCACCGTAGCTAGCACTGGTCACATGACTTAAAGGGCCTCTCCTAGTACAGTTGTGCACCCTAGCTAGCACTGGTCACATGACTTAAAGGGCCTCTCCTAGTACAGTTATGCACCCTAGCTAGCACTGGTCACATGAATTAATGGGCCTCTCCTAGTACAGTTGTGCACCCTAGCTAGCACTGGTCACATGAATTAAAGGGCCTCTACTAGTGCAGTTGTGCACCCTAGCTAGCACTGGTCACATGACTTAAAGGGCATCTCCTAGTACAGTTGTGCACCCTAGCTAGCACTGGTCACATGACTTAAAGGGCCTCTCCTACTACAGTTGTGCACCCTAGCTAGCACTGTTCACATGACTTAAAGGGCCTCTCCTAGTACAGTTGTTCACCCTAGCTAGCACTGGTCACATGACTTAAATGGCCTCTCCTAGTACAGTTGTGCACCCTTGCTAGCACTAGTCACATGACTTAAAGTGCCTCTCCTAGTACAGTTGTGCACCCTAGCTAGCACTGGTCGGATGAATTAAAGGGCCTCTCCTAGTACAGTTGTGCACCCTATCTAGCACTGGTCACATGACTTAAATGGCCTCTCCTAGTACAGTTGTGCACCCTAGCTAGCACTGGTCACATGACTTAAAGGGCCTCTCCTAGTACAATTGTGCACCCAAGCTAGCACTGGTCACATGACTTAAAGGGCCTCTCCTAGTACAGTTGTGCACCCTAGCTAGCACTGGTCACATGAATTAAAGGGCCTCTCCTAGTACAGTTGTGCACCCTAGCTGGCACTGCTCACATGAATTAAAGGGCCTCTTCTAGTACAGTTGTGCACCCTAGCTAGCACTGGTCACATGACTTAAAGGGCCTCTCCTAGTGCAGTTGTGCACCCAAGCTAGCACTGGTCACATAACTTAAAGGGCCTCTCCTAGTGCAGTTGTGCACCCTAACTAACACTGGTCACATGACTTAAAGGGCCTCTCCTAGAACAGTTGTGCACCCTAGCTAGCACTGGTCACATGACTTAAAGGGCCTCTCCTAGAACAGTTGTGCACCCTAGCTAGCACTGGTCACATGAATTAAAGGGCCTCTCCTAGTACAGTTGTGCACCCTAGCTAGCACTGGTCACATGACTTAAAGGCCTCTCCTAGTACAGTTGTGCACCCTAGCTAGCACTGGTCACATGACTTAAAGGGCCTCTCCTAGTACAGTTGTGCACCTTAGCTAGCACTGGTCACATGACTTAGATGGCCTCTCCTAGTACAGTTGTGCACCCTAGCTAGCACTGGTCACATGAATTAAAGGGCCTCTCCTAGTACAGTTGTGCACCCTAGCTAGCACTGGTCACATGACTTTAAGGGCCTCTCCTAGTACAGTTGTGCACCCTAGCTAGCACTGGTCACATGACTTAAAGGGCCTCTCCTACTACAGTTGTGCACCCTAGCTAGCACTGGTCACATGACTTAAAGGGCCTCTCCTAGTACAGTTGTGCACCCTAACTAGCACTGGTTACATGCCTTAAAAGACCTCTCCTAGTACAGTTGTGCTCCCTATCTAGCACTGGTCACATGGATTAGAGGGCCTCTCCTAGTACAGTTGTGCACCCAGGCTAGCACTGGTCACATGAATTAAAGGGCCTCTCCTAGTACAGTTGTGCACCCTAGCTAGCACTGGTCACATGACTTAAAGGGCCTCTCCTAGTAACAGTTGTGCACCCTAGCTAGCACTGGTCACATGGATTAGAGGGCCTCTCCTAGTACAGTTGTGCACCCTAGCTAGCACTGGTCACATGAATTAAAGGGCCTCTCCTGGTACAGTTGTGCACCCTAGCTAGCACTGGTCACATGAATTAAAGGGCCTCTCCTAGTACAGTTGTGCACCCTAGCTAGCACTGGTCACATGAATTAAAGGGCCTCTCCTAGTACAGATGTGCACCCTAGCTAGCACTGGTCACATGACTTAAAGGGCCTCTCCTAGTAAAGTTGTGCACCTTAGCTAGCACTGGTCACATGACATAAAGGGCCTCTCCTAGTACAGTTGTGCACCCTAGCCTAGCACTGGTCACATGAATTAAAGGGCCTCTCCTAGTACAGTTGTGCACCCTAGCTAGCACTCGTCACATGACATAAAGGGCCTCTCCTAGTACAGTTGTGCACCCTAGCTAGCACTGGTCACTTGACTTAAAGGGCCTCTCCTAGTGCAGTTGTGCACCCTAGCTAGCACTGGTCACATGACTTAAAGGGCCTCTCCTAGTACAGTTGTGCACCCTAGCTAGCACTGGTCACATGACTTAAAGGGCCTCTCCTAGTACAGTTGTGCACCCTAGCTAGCACTGTTCACGTGACTTAAAGGGCCTCTCCTAGTACAATTGTGCACCCGAGCTAGCATTGGTCACATGACTTAATGGGCCTCTCCTAGTACAGTTGTGCACCTTGGCTAGCACTGGTCACATGAATTAAAGGGCCTCTCCTAGTACAGTTGTGCACCCTAGCTAGCACTGGTCACATGAATTAAAGGGCCTCTCCTAGTACAGTTGTGCACCCTAGCTAGCACTGGTCACATGACTTAAAGGGCCTCTCCTAGTGCAGTTGTGCACCCTAGCTAGCACTGGCCACATGACTTAAAGGGCCTCTCCTAGTACAGTTGTGCACCCTAGCTAGCACTGGTCACATGACTTAAAGGGCCTCTCCTACAACAGTTGTGCACCCTAGCTAGCACTGGTCACATGAATTAAAGGGCCTCTCCTAGTACAGTTGTGCACCCTAGCTAGCACTGGTCACATGACTTAAAGGCCTCTCCTAGTACAGTTGTGCACCCTAGCTAGCACTGGTCACATGACTTAAAGGGCCTCTCCTAGTACAGTTGTGCACCCTAGCTAGCACTGGTCACATGACTTAAAGGGCCTCTCCTAGTGCAATTGTGCACCCTAGCTAGCACTGATCACATGACTTAAAGGACCTCTCCTAGTACAGTTGTGCACCCTAGCTAGCACTGGTCACATGACTTAAAGGGCCTCTCCTAGTACAGTTGTGCACCCTCTGCTGACTCTTACCATTTTTCCTTGGGGTGATCACAGTATTTACAGTGTGCAGCAAAAATCATCAAAAAGAAATGGCACTTTATGCAAAGAAATTCAGTATATATCTTTGAAAGGTTTAAATATGGAGCAGCTCTCAAAAACTTCTCCTCATTGCATTGACTAACCAGTTAGATTTGATACACTGAACCCCAGTCCATTGAATGCAACACAATGCACGCATAAAACATAGCCCTCCTTCATCTACATGTAAATCACAGATTGTACAACAGAGGTGAGAACAGTAAAAACCTCCCACAGTAGAAACAGCACTGCCTTGTGGTCTTGATACATAATGTGAAATGTATAAAATAGTCACAAAGTCAAGACAATTTCTTCTGCATCCTTGCAAACGTATGAATATTGTATTTGATATTGTACAATAGTAGGGAGAATAGTACTAAAACTGAAATCTCCTCTGTATGGTTATTTTAATGGAAGTTTTGATGAAACAAGACATCAGGCTACTTAGTGTTTTGGTGAAACCAACTGAATGACATACACACACACACACACACACACACACACACACACACACACACACACACACATATATATATATATATATATATATTTTTTATTATTATTATTTGCATTGGTTAATGGAAAAGTCTTTCTGGGCATGGAACCCATTTTCAGTAAAATCCTGAGGAGAAACGCTACAGAGTTACAATAATAATAGAAAAAACAGAAGCAGAATCATTGTATTTAAACACATGCAACAACTTGAATGCCCGCAGAGATACCTAACAGTATACGAGGCCTAAACAACATGTCCTATATGGACCGACTCAAAGCCCTATCACTAAAATCTATCACTATGCAGCTATAAATCTATAGCACTCATTCATGGCAACTTGTGTATTTCAATCTTATTTACCTGTTCAGCAAAAGAGAAGAATATAGACGGGAACAGTGGAATATAAAGTTAAACCAGGTGTATATTATATTGGTCACCGCTGCAGTAGTATTAGCGATATTATATCCTATCAAGAGTATAACAGCCAGCTAGCTTCCAAAGCTTCAGGGTACCTTCCACACACCCAAACTGTCAGGCAGCTCAAGCTGTGCTGATTAAAAGACAAGTTTGGGTGCAAAGCCCTTCAGAGCTTTTTAGCCGCTGAAAAGTATGCTCCTCTGACTTTTGAGGATCAGCGCTTCTATTTTTTTAATTTTGTTAATGGTTTATTACTTTCCTCTACAGGAAAGTTAATTTAAAGCTGTGAGCATTTTAACAGACTGTTTCAAGACTGTAACATATTTTTAAATGGCGCATTTTTTTTTCTGTCAAATTAAAAGTAGTGTATAGTCTTGACCATGGAACAGACTACCGGTCCCATGGTTAGTCCTTCTTACAACCACAAAAAGGAAAAAAAAATAAGCAACCACCCCAGCAGGCTAGCAATTTGCTTTAACCACAGATGGATGACTCTGCTGTGACCATGTTTACTTCGGATCGCTCATCTTTTACTCTGGATCTTTCTTGTACAGCACTTGCAGCCGCTATGGACCAGGGCTTAGCCACATCCTCTGTTGCTGTTGGCATCCCCTAACTGGTCAAGGGAGAGCCACTCTTATCGATGATAATGGAGAACACTGGACTGAGCATAATTCCTGTCTATGAATACAAAAGTGAATTAAGCTCAGTCCAGTGTTCTCAATTATTGCAATGGTTAGAATAATAATAATAATAATAATAATAATAATGTGAGACAAGCATTTCTGGATCATTTTAGGTAGTCCAGCTTTGTGAGATCTAACAGCTGTTTGCATGACATACATGAGATACTGCCCTGGGTGTTATCAAGTCTTGTAAAATAGGAAAGTGTGAAATCTTAAAAGTTTATTCTCTCTGTGTTAGGAACAACCCCCCCCCCCCATCAGCCACTGTTCAGCAGGTATGAAAGCCCTATTCCTGATGTAGAATATACAGTGCAGCCCACCCTTAAGTTTTATTCAGGACCTACTCATGCTTAAGCATGTCAAGAGGCATATTCCTACTGCAACAATGTATTTTTCAATGTTACTTGTCCATGTCACTGAAATTATCATCATCATCATCATCAGCTGCCTTTTCCCATTTTTTTTCTACATAGGGTTGGGGTATCATGTTAACTGTCGCCAACACACATGATTCAATGTCACACTCCTGCTTTCTTCAACACTCATGCCTGACTGTCACAGATCTTCTTTCACACAATCCATCCACCTCTTTGCCGGACGTCCTCGCTTCCTCTTACCTTTTTCCTGGTCTGTTCCAAATCATCCTTACCAGATTGCCTTCTGTTTTTCATTAAAATAATAAAGGCTTGGCGAAAGGAAACTGGAATTAGGAAACTGTTTGTTGTTAGCATTTTCGTCCATTAACATAAAATGAACTTCTTCAGACAAGTTAAATAGTCTCCACCCCTCCTTATATAGACAGTATAAAGTTACATGGTAAATTATACTACAAAATAAAAACTTCAAATAAAAGTGAACTAATTCATTATATATTATTTAAAAATTATTACTTGCATGTCATCTTATGACTTCTACATTCAATTTAAAATTCACAACAACAATAATAATACTGCAACTCTTATTCATTTGTTATTCTCTTATTATTAGTAACATGGTTGGGCCAATTTTTCCTGTCAAAAAGAAACATAAAACCAAGCATGTGTCTATTCCTTATCAAATTTCTTTGGATAGGAGTAGTTTACTGGGTCTGGCTCAGGGTTTAGTTCAGGCTAATGATCCTTCTTGTAAGGTAGTTTGTGGAAGGATTCCACTTTTCTTGAAGAGACTTCAGATTCTGAATCTCAGCAGGAAGATTCAGGGTCATATACATGTTTTTTTCCCTCAGATTTCTGATTCAGACTTAGAGGAGAGCTCAGTTTCTGATTCTGCCTGTGTGGCTTTTTGATTCTCTGATACTTTTGCTAGAATATGCCAGTATTTTCAGTAGGAGTTGAACTGTTACAGAAGGATTTTCCAGAACCTCCACTCTATTCCTCCTGTTCTATCTGCTTTAGGAGATGTGTGTGTCACTGCCTGCAATTTTCCTGATATAGTCAGTCAGCTGCCCCTAAAAAGGTAGATAAGATGTATAAAGTTTCTCACTCTTTTAAATGAATTGATCCCACTGTACTAAGCACTTAGTTAATTCCAATCCCACTCTTTCTGATAAGTATGGGACAATTATTGATAGGTATGGGGAAAAAGTTTGTACTTCTGGAACTTTGATTTTCAGAATTTTGAATTGTCAGGCTCATATGTTGAAGTTTGTTCTGACAAATTGTGAAAGTATGAAGAACGTTCTATCTGCAGTTGCTTAACTTAGTTTCTTCTATTGCACAGATCACTACACATTGTTTTGTAAGGTGTGCCTGACTCTGTTGATAAGCCTTTCATGGCTATAGCCACTGCTACAGTATTGAAGAGGTGTGCATGTCTGCATTCTCAGAACATTCCAGATGATGGTAACTGAGATTTTAAATTCTCTCTTGGATAGAGCTTTAGTGTGTAACCCCTTTGCTGCACAGGTGATCAAAAAGTGTGATGAATAAGGCAAATTAATCTGGGAATCGCTAAGATTTTTCAGCCTCTTTTTACAAATTGTCCAAGGAATTTTTTTCTCCTCATCCATTTTTGGCAAAAAAGAACATAAACAGATTCAACAAAATTCAAGTTAACAGTCATATAAGAGGAGATGGCAAGGGGTTTAAAAAAAAGTCTCAAAGCTCCCAAAAACCAAGGACAGTCCAAAAAGTCTGAATGACCAAGAGACCTTGTGACCTCCTCTCACCCTGGCTCATTTTTCTTCCAGAAAGTCTGAATCTCCATTTTTCTCTTTGGCAATAGATTGTTTCAGACAAATGGGTTCTGAAAATCATTCATCAGGGTTACAGATGGCAGTATGTGTGTGTGTGTGTGTGGGGGGGGGGGGGGTTACTTCTTTCCTGTGGGTTATTCCTCATTCCCCAGATTAGACTCTCTTGTTTCCATTATCTCTTCATCACATGCTCCCAAGGAGTAATAGAACCAGTTCATCCTTTCCCGGTGGGGAAAGGATTTTATTCAAGGATGTTCTTATTAACAAAGAAAGAAAATGTTTGGAGACCAGTTCCAGATCATTCTTTCCTAACCTATTTATGATAGTGCCCAAATTCAAAATGATGTCAGTTCACTGCCTGTTACCCCTTTTTCCTCTTTGAAGTTTCCTGTAACGCTAGACTTAAAAGATGCTGATCATCACATCTCTATCCATCCAGTCTTCAGGTGTTTCTTAAGGTTTTGTGTGTCTGGATCACACGATCAGTTCTCTGCCTTACTCTTTGGAATATCTACTGCACCAGGAATGTTCACAAAGAAGCTCCAGTTATAGCTCTTTGCAGGCTACTGGGTATCCATGTTTCCATATTTAGATGACTTGCTTATCTTTGCAGATTTTTTCAAAATGTTAAGAATTTCTCTCCTGGATGACATATTTCTTACACAAGCTGGGATTCCAAAGAAACATTCAAAAGTCTTTCTTGACTTCCTCACACAGGATTGTGTTCCTGGGATTTCAATAGATACCTCAGTTCAAATAGCACAGTAAGAAAAAACAATCTTTATTTAGATCTATTTCTAAGGTTTTCCACTCAGACGTAGGTCATTGTGAGAGAATATCTCATGGCATCTATGATTTTCACAATATCCATGACAAGACTCCACATGAGAGAGATACAGTGGTATCTGAAATCTCTTTGGTCCCATCCTTTATCTTTTCAAATCCCAGTGCTGGGGTTTGTCAGAAATCTTTTGGTGAAGACAACAGATATCCTCATGTCCAGGTCTCCCCCTCTCCCTCCCTACTCCACAGCAGTCAGTCACCACAGAAGCTTCAGACTTTGCTTAAATAGCAGTTTCAGGATGGATAAAAGTGCAGAGATTCAGGAATGATAAAAGTGCAGAGAGTGTGGGACACCAAGGACAGATGCTACCAGAAAAATATCAATAATATACCTGCCCTGATCAAAGCACACAACTGTCTGACCTGTTCAAGACAATATCACAGACATGTGGTACAGGCACATCAACAAAGAAGGGTGAACTAGGTCGTACCCTCTTTGTAGACTATCCATGTTAGCTTAGGATATAGCTTCACAGCACACTCTCACTCTCATTCTGTGGGCACCCTACATTCTGGCAAAGCAAAACTGTGTGACAGACAAGTTGAGAAGGACCACAGCAGACCCTCATGAATGGACACTAGATCAGGGGTCTTCCAAGATTTTATCACTCTGTGGAGAGCTCCTTGACTGGCAAGATTCTGTTCCGGGACTCCATGCAAACAGGCCTGGAAGACAGAAGCATTTTCTTTTCCTTGGACAGGAATGTTCCTGTGTGCTTTTATATCTTTCCACTAATATTCAGGGTACTTCTGAAGATTCAGAAGGAATCCCCCAAAACCATTGTGGTGACTCCCTTCTGGCAAAGGCCACTGTAGTTCTCCCTTCTTTTAGAAATGGGCAGAGGCAATTACCACTTGCTTCCTCACAGACTGGATCTACTCACACAAAAACAGGGATATTTGATACACCTGACATCAGCCATCTTCAGTTTACTGCCTGGATGATAGGTCTTAATTCCTTTTAGGCACCTTTTTACTGAGGATGTGCAACAGCTGCTAATGGAAATAAGAAAGCCTGCTACTAGAAAATCATATATTAGTAAATGGAAAAGATTTTCTAGTTGGTGCCAACAACATAACCAGCACTCATTCAGGGCTAAATGTTCTCTGATTTTATAGTATTTGTGTGAGTTACTATCTTATGGCCTTTCTTATTCCTCTGTCAAGGTTTGTTTATCAACCACTTCAGAGTGTCTGCCCTTGGATCCTCCTCTTTCAATGTAGTCTTGTGTGAAAGTGTTCTTGAAAGGGGATTTGTATAAGAAGCCCCCAAGAAAACTGATGGCTGCTTGGGATTTGAATTTTACATTAAAGAAGCTAACACTTGTTCCATTTGAACCAGCTGATCTGGGTAACTTGATGTTCTTAACATGGAAAACAGTTTTTACTGTTTGCTTTGATCTGTGGAAGAAGGGTATCTGAGTTGCAAGCTCTTATGCTGAGTCAACCCTATCTCATTTTCCATAGGGCAGGGTTTCTAATCCTTCTTTTATGCCTAAGGTAGTATCCAGATTTACTATAAGCCAAACTATCCATCTCCCTGTTTTCTTTCTGAACCTAAAAAATGAGAGAAAAGGATACTCCATAACTTGGATGTCCCACAACACTCAAGTACTATCTTGGCAGAACTAAAACTTTCAAATCATCGAATCAATTATTAATTTCTTGTGAAGGTAAGAATGGCAACTTGTGTCAAAACAGACAATTACCTTTTATTATACTCACCATAACAAACCTATTCCAGGCAGTGTTGATGCCCACTCTACCAGGGCCTTGGCTTCATTTCTGGCTTTTTGGAAATGACTGGATTCTAGAGGTAGTCTAGAAGCTGCTTCTTAGTCTTCTATACATACTTTTTTTAAAAAAGTACCTAGGACCATTCTCCAGGGGCTCCTGAACTCATTATCCAACCTACTTACTGTCTATACTGCAAACCGGTACCTAAGATCTAGTGAAAAATCTCTCCATCACCAAGCCTAAAAATAATGCAGGGAAAGTGCTCTACTCCCACACCGTTGCCAGAAATTGGAACTCTCTTCCCCTATCCATGTCCACTGCCCCCTCCACATCCATATTCAAAAACTCCCTCAAATCGCATCCTCTTAGTACCTGGTTATGCCCTTGTATCACATAACCCTACCCACACTGCTATTAACTTCCCAAACTGCCCTCTGATCACATGCTGGATCCCTGATCCCCTGTAGGCTTGGTCAACTGAAAGGGTACTTTTAACTGTAGAATCTTACTTGATATATTTTCTTCTCTTACCAATGTATAACTGACATTGTCTTTTTACCTATGTTCTATATCTTCTTTTCCTGGAGTATTTTTATTAATTTCTTGTTATATTACTATGCTCAGAATACATGATGTAACCTGTTTTGTGTAGTATGCTGGATGTACTGTAACTGATATTGTCTTTTACTTATGTTCTATATCTTCTTTTACCTGGAGTGTTTTATTAATTTCTTGTTATATTACTATGCTCAGCATACATGATGTAACCTGTTTTGTGTATTATGCTGGATGTACTGTATTTGTATAACTTGATGCTGGAGCTTTTCTTCCCGGGCCTCCGCTGAAAATGGACCTGGTCCAGTCAGAATTTTCCAGTTAACAAATGTAAAATAAATAATAAATAAATAACTCTTTTATTTCTCCCAAATGTAGTTAGCTAAAATAAACTACCCACATAGCTACAGCTATTGCAGCAGTCAATGATCAATATGAAGAACATGTTACAGTTGTGTAATTGAACTTACCATACCAGTAGATGTTCAAATGATCGCTATTACAGTAACTGCTCCTTCCTTCCACTCTCACCCTTCTTTTTTGGTGTGTTTTTATGCCAGGATGTGGACATTTATTTTTTGTTTTTTTTTAGCCTTGTCATTTCTAGGCTCAGCCTCCCTCTCTGTTAGCAGGAAAGCTCGAACTGCCTGACAGTATGAGTGCAAGAAAGGTTCCCTGTAGCTTTGGAAACTGGCCGGCTGTTACATTCTTGGTACTATATAATCCGTATAGCTAAGGCAACCTCAACAGTGATGATTCGTACATCTACAGTAATAGTAAGCGCAAATTACACAAATGTACTTTACTAAAGAATGCTAGCTATGTTGTAAGAATGAGTGTTAGAAAGTATACTTGAAGTGAATATTGTATATTTGTGTGTGTATGCATCTACACTTGCACAGTATGGCGAATAATGTCAATATTGGGAACAAAAGTCGTAAATAGAGCTATTGCTTTTAAAAATCATGTGGATGTGTTGTAAATAGAATTGCTGCTTTAAATAGTTAGACATTGTAGTGTAATTAGGGAGAGATAATTTCTGCATGGTTCACTTAATATTTTTTAGAATACAAATTTTATATTTGATATTTTAATGATATGTAAGAGAGAGAGAGAGAGAGAGAAAGAGCTATATAGAGAAGGAAGTTGGTCTGTGTTAGATGAAGCCTGTGTGTCTGGAGCAAAGGTTTTGAGTCTTGTACTGTCATAAGAAGAATTGCTGTTGCACATCTTCCTACAAAGGAATCCAAAGAAAAGAGAATTTACATGGAAGTACTTGTTCACCTGTAAGGTGGACATTAATTATTAAACCAAGAGGGTAATTAAAAGAGACTCTGGTACTTTGAAAGAAGGTACTTTGTAATGTTCATCATTAGATAACTGTTGCAGTAGCCTAAGCTATATGGGTTATATTCTTCTAAGGATATGAAGATAAGTCCCATCAAAAGCTTTAGGGAATATTCCATGCACACTAATACTGAAAGGACCAAACAGAGCCATACCAAAACAGTGGCTAGAGCAGCAGAACTTTCTTGCTGTTGAAATGTTCCCTCCCTGATGGGTTTTAAGTGATGATCGGCAGTTGGCTAGACTATCACCAAGGCTAACTGATCGGCAGTTGGCTAGACTATCACCAAGGCTAAACAGATAAGTACCCTTCTGGTGAAAACCTTCCACTTTATTTTCTAAGGAAAAAAGTTTACTTTTTTTCAGGAGAAAAATAGTTATTTAATGACCAAATGTGTTTTAGAAGCTGGCAATAATACATTTTTGTCAAAACTTAACTATTTGGGGGAACACGTTTATCACTTTATATGTAAAATCCTTACTTATTTGTATGGAAAATATAAATAGGAGATTGGACTGCAGGTTTTGGGGGATGTCACTGAACTTTTTTTACCTCAAAACTGTCATTTTCTTTTCACGAGATTCACCAGCTCTTTCAGGCTCTGCTACCCACTTGTAAGGTACTCTTTCTTGAATAACTATGAGATGCCTTTTAGGTCATCAGCTCTTCCTTCTGCAATCTGCAAGAAGAATAACGTTTCATAGTAATGTTTAGTAGTCAAGCCAGCTTCCTCACTGCCTCATCCACCAATGAGTGACTGTGCTGTGGCTAAATCAGGTACCTGGGACCACTCAGAAGATAGCCAGGGAAGACTGGTTGGGTTTTGCAAAGGGCTTATGACAATGCTTTTATTCTTTAAATTCTGAGCCCTCACTGAATGCTTAAAGGAAACAATTTTCTTCTTCAGATTCTGAGTCCCAGTCTGATGGACATGAATTAGACTGGAGTGTGTTTTTTCCACTGCCAACATCACATGAGGAGAAATATTATATTGAGCAAATTGTTTCTCCAGATTTTCCCTCTGAGGAGTTTTCTTTTTCTGAAACTATAGGCAGAATGAAAGAGTTGTTTCACTGGGAACATAAAGAAATTCCAGAATCTTAAAAAGTAAAGTATTATAACTTACAGCAGTTGGATTTGCTTCAAGTTGCAGCTGTTCCTCCAGTTTTGCCAACTTTTGAGGATGTGTTTTTGCTTGACAGTTGCCTCCAGCACCTAAAAAGTCTGATACATTATATAAAATTAACCTAGAGTCAAACATCTTTTAGCCAATGCCAAATCAAATCCTGCTATTTCTTTGGAAAAACCATATGTGGTCAAACATATTATGAATTCTAACCCTGTACCCTCTGACAAGGATGGGGAAATGTTTGACGAATTTGGGAAGAAAGAATACTCAGCTTCTGCTTTAGCTTTCACAATTCTAAATTAATGCTTCCTCTTTTGAAATATATGAACTGCTAACTTTCCCTCTCTGGATTCTTTAAGTATTTCTGTTTCTCAGGTATCCAGTCACTCTTTGAAGTTTGCTTATGACTGTGTTGATGCTGTATTCAGAGCAGCTGGTAGTGGATCTGTAATGAGAAGATTTGCTTGTTTACATACTCAGAATTTGCCAGAATATGTTAAAATTTATATATTGAATACTCCCCTGGATAGAGGTATCCTGTTTGGATCATCCTTTGTTGAATTTCATAAAAGCTTTGATGAAAGGAAGAAATTAATTCAAGGAGTCACTCATTTTATTCTTTCCAATTCAGGAAGCTTTCCCTTCAGTCTCTGTTATCAGTTTGTTGTTAAGTTTAGACATAAAACATGGCTATTATCACATATCAAGTCTCAAAGATTTTAGAAATTTTTAAAGATTTTCTGTGTCTGGCTCTCGGATTCTGTTATGTGCTCTGCCATTTGGGCTCTCTGCAGCTGTAAGGGTAGTTAAAAGAGTCTGGTTCCAGTTATAGCCTACTACAGTTTTCAGGACATTTACAATTTGCCATATTTAGAAGTGTCTCATTTTTGCAGACTCTTTTTCTTTTTGTTTTTTTTTTTTTACTTTTTATTGGATTTTAATCAACACATCATTATAACAAAAACTAAACAATCAAATAAAAACAAGTAAAACTATGTACAAAGGCCATAACAGAAAAACACTCTATACATTATTAAATATTTTCCAATAGATCTTTAAATTTTAACCATGACATTTTTTATGAGTAATATTTGATGTTCTAGCATGAGCGGTTTGTGTTTACATATTACATACATTTTTTTTTTGCTAGACAAATAAATTCTGAAAAAGAGAGGACGTTTTAACATTTACAATTTATTGTGATAACATTTCTTGCAACAGGAAATAAAAACAGAGGAGCGGCACTTACATACTTGGAATGGAATCTGGAATTGGAGTATTAAGCAATAGCAACAAACTGGTAACAATACAGTTGTCTGAACATAATGGTTTAACAAAGTTTTTGAAATCTATCCAAAATGAAGTAACCATTTTACATTGTAGCACCATATGGATCTCATTTGCATTTAAAACTTCATCACACCTCCAACATTTAATATTATCTTTATATATATATATATATATATATATATATATATATATATATATATATATATATATACATATATATATATATATATATATATATATATATATATATATATATATATATATATATATATATATATATATATATATATATATATATAGAAAATATTCCATGTAAGTATTTCCATGTAAAAATTCTCCAGTAAAGAGACACGATTGTATTACTTACATATTCTAAAACTAATTTCTTATTAACATCTGAAAATATTTCATTATGGATATTTGTTGAGTAGTCCCAATAAAACACATCAAAAACCACAAATTCAGATCTTAAAATCCTATAAATTGTTGACAAAGAGGACATATTTTTATTTTCTATACTATTAATCTTGAAAAAATAGAATATCTTAAGAACAGTGTTTGAATTCCTATTTAATGTTATTTGTATCTTATTACTAATACATTCTCTAAATGTTTGTATATTTAACCAATTATTTTGCATTATGTTATGTCTAGCTAGAAGATAATCACCATCATGTAAATTATTATTATTTAAGAATTGATGCCAACATTTTAAACCATTTTCTTCAATGTATAATATTTTAATTGAGTTAAATGAATCTAGACAACCATTAGTGTAAGCTATGGAGAACATTAGAATTAATAAATCTTTAACAAGGTACTTACTATGCATTACACTTTTAAAATTAGTTAAAATATAGTTAACAAAAGGAGTAGAAGTAGGATATTTTCTGGTATTAACACTAAAGTCCTTTATGATCAAATGCATTTTCTCAACATCTAAGAATAAATTATTATTTATTCCTGGAATATTAATTGATAGTAAGTAAGCCTGATTTATAGATCTTCTTCCAGTTTGAGGTATATGATAATTTAACTAGTGGCTTGCTAAATTTAAGATAATGTATTTAGCATACAATTCAATGTTAGAAAAAACAATTCCACCATCTTCACAACTTTTAACATGCCAATCAAAGACTATTTTTGGTTTTTGAGGATACCCCAAAAACTTAAGTAATATAGAGTTTATTTATTTAATCGGTTTTAGATGGAAATACAAACATAGAGTTTGCTTGTTTAATCATTTTTTGATGGAAGTGCAATCAATGACTGTATGAAGAATATAATTTTTGGTAGTACAATCCTTTTTATCAGAGTTAGTTTGTTTCAATTATCAGTAATTTTTCCTATTGTGTTGATTAGAGATTCATAGTTTGTTGTTGCCGACACAGTCCAAATTAATTTTTATAATTACTCCTAGGTATTTAAGTTGTTTATTTTCACAATGTAATGCCCTATATTTTCCTTAATAAATATTCATTTTTTATTTATCAATAAAGTTTCAGTCTTATTATGATTAAAATTTTCAATATGAAATAATCTCAGAAAGTTTTACTGAGTTAATAATGTGTCTAATGAAGAATCAATGTCTCCACTTGTTACTTGTTAGTAAAATATCATCCTGAAATAGTTGTATATTGGTGGTATAATTTTCATCTATGGTGAATCCCTTTATCTTTGAGTTTGCTCTAATAAAGTTTGCAAGATGTTCTATTGACAAAGCAAACACTAAAGGCGATAGGAACAGCCTTGCTTTGCACTTTTTAGTATTTTAATATTTCTCATATAATTTATTTATTACATTTATAAATTCTGTTGAAAAATATTCTTTAAGTACTTTAAATAAGTAAGTCAAATTAATGAAATCAAAAGCTTTGTCTAAGTCTAAGCTTATGACGGAAAGTCATTTCTTTTTCTTACCAGCTATGTCAATTAGTGAAATAGTCTAATGACATTATACTGAACTTTCCTATTTAAAATAAAGCCTGTTTGATCATCTTTTGTTAACACTGACATCATCTTATTTAGTCTTTTCTACAGTAGACATAAAAATTTTATAATCAACATTTAAAAGTGAAAGGGTGATAAGAAGAACACAATTTTAGGTCTTTATCTTGTTTCAGAATGGGAGATATCACTGCATATTTCCATGAAGGAAAAATAGTTGAGTTATTCCTAATGTCTTCAAACACTTTTAGTACAATTCTTAAAATATTATCTGGAAATAAGTTATATAACTTAAGAATTATAACATCTAAACCAGGGTCCTTATTATTTTTAAAATTTTTAATTTCTCTTTTAGTTTTCTAAATGAAATTATTTGCTCTTTAGTCAATTTGTTTATTATATTTTCTTTCAGAAAGCTATCAGTTAAATCACCATTATCTAAGGTGGATTTACTGTTATTAACTATTTATAATGATCAGTGGTGTTTCAGCGGTAGCATTGTTGCCTCACAGCAAGAGGTTCTCCCGTTCGATTCTCAGCTGGAGTGCAGGGAGTGCCTTCTGTGTGGAGTCTGCATGTCCTCCCCGAGGATGGATGGGCATTCAAAAGACATGCGCAAATGGGCTGCCTTTGTTGAAGGTTGGACGTCCAGCTGGCACCTCGGCATTCATGAAAATCTACTGCCAATCATTAGCGGACCGGCGTTCCACTGTGGCGACCCCTAACCGAGAAAAGCCGAAAGATAGACAACTATTTCATAATGTTTCCTGAATTTTTTTAATATATATTTTAGATCTGTTGCACCTCTAATGTTACTTCCAATGTTTTAAGTAATTTCTTTGATATGATTGATATTATCTAGTCTTTTTTATCTGATTGCTAAGCTATGTAAACTCTTTGGTTTAACAATTGCAATTTAAGTTTTTCTAAGTTTGTTGAAACATTATGGTTTAATATTTGTATATACATTTGGTTTAAAATTTTCAATTCTCAATTTGCACCTATATCATTGACTTTTAGGTTAAATTTTAAGATATTCATTTTTGACTGTAAATTAATGAATTATTTGTCCCACTCCTTTCTTTTCATTGAGATACCAAGTCTTAATTCTGCTATATAGGTATGCTTTTAGTGTCCCACAGGATAACATCAGAAATTTTACCATTGTTATTAAACTCCAGGAACAAGTTTAATTCTTTTAAGAACCATTCCTTAAAACTGTTAATCTTTATAATGTAGGCTTGCATTCTTTGCCAGAATAATAAGTCATTAGCTTTAATATTGAAGTTGAAAATAATACCATTATGGTCGGACAAAGGACATGAAATTATTGAGACTCCATTAACTTTAGAGTATAATCTATCAGAAGTAAAAACTTTATCAATACTTGTTTGGGTGCCAGATCTGTATGAGTAATGTGAGTAATTTAGGGAGTTTGGCAATTTTATTTCATAAATATCTTTTAGGTTTATAGAATTAATGAAGTATTTTAATTGTTTGGCAGCAGCTAATAATTTAGGTTTCCTATCTTTGATAGTATATTTTGCAGAAA
The DNA here is from genome assembly GCF_019279795.1 of Protopterus annectens. Classification (NCBI taxonomy): domain Eukaryota; kingdom Metazoa; phylum Chordata; order Ceratodontiformes; family Protopteridae; genus Protopterus; species Protopterus annectens. The sequence goes on from NC_056749.1 coordinate 31,677,946, forward strand.
GGATACAATTAAAATGACCAGCCAATAAAATCTCACCTTTTGAATATAAAGTGAAAATATTTAAATATTTTCTTGCAACTTTAAATCCAATTCCAGGAATCCAATAAACATTAACAATAAACATAAATAACAAACATTAACATTATGTGTAATGTTTCTTTTTAATATCCAGTGTAACTATACTCAACATTCCATTTTTATCCGAATATGTATTGATTATTTTAGGCATTGTCAATGTTTTCTTCCACAATATGAGAGTGTCTCTCCTCTTTGAATTTTGAATTATAATGTGATTCCACAAATATTGAGTAATCTTTGAAAGATAACCTAAGTGCTTCTTCATCACATGAGTTTCTTGCAAAAAAAGCAATATAAACATATTTATTTTATCTTATTAAGTTATTTTCTAATGATCATAGTAATTCCTTACTCAGACCAAATAAAGATTTTCTAAAAATATACATTCTTTAAGAATTTGAATCAATATCATCAATTGTATCTTAAGGCTAGACAATATTTTCATGTAATGTATAGGCAGAAATCAGAATCCTATTCTTAGCAAGATACATTATATAAGTTATGGTTTGATAAATATTATCACTCAAATAATACTTGGTAAAGCAAACTACATCCATATCTAATAATAATATCACATACTTTCTTCACTTGGATATATTCTTATTTATTGGGAACTTCAGTATAATGCAAAATCATAAAGCCAGTTTTAACTAAAGCGTGATATGTTAGAGAAATTCAGTACTGGCACTAACTATTTTTAATTACATACAAATAGCTAAATACCAAGTACTCAAAACATAAAGTTCCATATGTCACAACTATGAACAACAATACTTATGTCCAGTTTCTAGAATGCAGGCAGATCTGCCATTTTGGTGTGAACTGTTTTTCAATAAACCATTCAGAACATCATGTCAATTTAGCAGTAGTAAATGCAATACATATAGAAATAATTACCTCAGTTTCCTAGCTTGGTCTTTGGTGATCATCCTGAAGCAATTATTATGGACCTCCACATGTAACATTTACAGTACCTATGTATTTTCTCAAATCAAACTATTATGAGCCACACATGACAATAAACCTTTAGGAATAAATTAAATTAGCATGTTATTCTCCAAGGACAGCTTATATGATTCAACTTAAAATGGCCAACTTTTCCAAATAACTCTGTCATCACTTGAAATTAACTTACCAAAAAGTCTGTTGATGCTACTAAAGTGTTTAGTACTTTTATATTTTGCACACATTCTATAGTGTCAATCATTTACTATTTATTTAATCTGTAACAAGGTAAAGAGAACATTAATACATATTAAAATAAATATGTTATTTATTTTATATAATTTCTCAATTTGGTATTAAAACATTTTATTTTGACTTGGGTATGTATTCACAAAATAGTTAATAAATAATTAAACAGCAAACCTGGCATATCTACTAATTATACCACAAACTATTAAGTCCTACTTCATGTCCCAAATGATA